>NC_134880.1:49743030-49773030 GCF_041734735.1 Babylonia areolata | reverse complement strand
CCATATTCTCCAAGACTGTCCCCTATATGAGAAGATGCGGCAGTAGTCCTGGCCTGGGGGTGCTGACCTCAACACCAAGCTCTGGGGACGGTAGCCGATCTTCACCGGACGTCCGAGTTTGTGGCATTCCTCGGACTTCGACCCTGACTGCGTAGCTGTCGAACGCAAAAGAAAGAAAGAAAGAAAGAACTGAACAAGTTCAGAGTCGACACTGCCCAGTCCCCATGATCTTTTCTCGGATTTGGGGAAGTTTGAAGTAGATCTGTTTGGACAGTTAAGATGTCCACAGTGCCTATATATTATGTACACCCTTACAGGGCGTACGAGTATTAATTTTGTTCTTGTGTTTTATCGTAAGGCATGTCCCTACTCTTATTTGTATTAGCACTTTTGTGGGCTTCGTGCTGGTGTGGGAACGGAAGACAGGCCGTCTAGTGTTTACAGGTGCTGCCGTTGATTAATATACCGGCCGTCACGGGCAGTAGTGGTTTGGTGGGACAGAGCCGTACCAAGTTGTCAGTTCTCGTTACTGTGTGAACAGGATTAATTACTGTCAGCTGCTCTGGGATCATGGAAGGACGCTATCTTTTCGCGGGGATTTCTCGTGGAGGAGGACACTGTCCAATAAATTTCAAGAAATAGTCCTGGTTAATTTGTTTATTGTTTGTAAGAGAGTTTTGGTTGAGATTTAAATAATGTACATGAAAATATTAGGGTGTCGATTTTAAATGTATGTGCTCTGGAATTTTATGTTTGAAACGTCTGGGATAAGTAATGGAAAGGGCTAATGAATAATAATGAGGACACGGTAGAGATTTAATGAACCGCGTCGCTAAGACGCCAGGGGGGAAGTGGTGCTGTCTGGCACAGTCCAGGCCCCAACTCTGAAGAACAAACAGAGAGTGTGGGATGTTCGTGGCTTCAGGTACTGATGAGAATCTTTTTCCACTTTTGATACTGGTGTTGGTGGATTTTATTCATGGATATGAGCATTTTACTATGTTTTGTATTATGCATTTGTTATTATCAGTTCAGTGTGTATTGATATAGTGGAAATAATAGGGAGTAAGGAAGAATAAATGAAATAGAAGAATGTCATGTGTTCGGAGATGGTAATGTTTATGGGATTCAGTAATAGATTTGCCTAGCTGGAAAATGGAGTTTATTTAGCAGCTATGTTAAGGAATACTGGCAATAACATTGAAGGGTTTAATAGGTTATCCTGTACTCCTGTTTGTAGCTGTTTGAATAGTTATTTTCTGTCTCTCTCCCTCCCTGTAACTCCTTATATATATATATGAATATATACTCATGTACTAGTAGTAGTCTTAATTTTTCGTTCTCTATGTTCATATGTGTGTATGCTCTGAGTTAAGTTTATATGATATTGTCACACGTGTTTGAACTTATGGAAGTGGTCTAGCTAATTGTAAGAGCGAGCTAATGAGCGTTGTTGATTGAGCACATGGGAATGAGGTGAACCAAATATGTTGGATGAACGAGATCCACATAACTGGAAGTTGTTGTTCCGACTCGGTCGGCATAAGATTAAACTGGATGGAGTTTACCCTGTTGTTTGAATGACTGTCTTGTCATTTAATTAGTTCTTGTTTTGGGTGGGTTTTCTTTGCTGATTGCCCGTTGCGCACCCCAAGGCGGAGAGCTGATGCTATTTGAGTTGAACTGAAGGTTCTGCATATTATAGCACTTTCCCTGTGATGTGTCTCATGAACGATATGCTCTTAGCTGAAGTTTGGGTTAGAGTACTCAACCCATGGAATTATTTTATTCCATATTGCTTATGTTGTTTCTCTCATGAAATGGAGGAAGTATATTGTATGCTGATATTTGTGTGTGTAACTGTAAATCTGGAAATGGTTGTACAATGCATTGTTCTTTTGTTGGTTTGCATCGATGTTTCCAGGCCACGGTTGCTAGAGCCCTTTTGGTTTAGTGTTTTCTTTTCTTTTTTTTTCCTTTTCTTTTTAGCTAATCAGTTAGTGCAACTTTTCCACCCTTTAGTCTTTAAGGGAGTTGTTGAAACGTAATTAAAGTGAACCAAAATATCTTTGGGCCTCACTGTTTTCTTTATTTTAGTCAATCCTAATCTGTCTTTTCCCCGAAGCCGACTCCCCTTGTGTTTGGTAAAGACCATGGCTTATTCTTTCGATAGGAGCAAGGGGAGGTATACAGTTAAATGCCTGGCAACATGCCCATTAAAATGTCTGCCAACATACAGTGGCCAATTAAGGCGTCTCTCTTACAAACAGTGGCCAATTAAGGCGTCTCTCTTACAGACAAACAGTGGCCAATTAAGGCGTCTCTCTTACAGACAAACAGTGGCCAATTAAGATGTCTCTGTGTAAATGCAACAAACGGAGATTCTCTCACTTAGATAATACAGTCAATGGCAGGTGTGAACAAGCAAGCTCGGAGATGTTATACCGCTGTAGTGTCTGAGTAAATACTCAGTGTTTGATGAGGTTGGATATAATGTCAAACACTCAGAGCCTGGTTATGCAGGGGACGGTAAAAACTGATACACTGGCTTACGAAGACTGTGGGGAAACTATAGTGGTTCGTCCGTCGGGATCGACGAGGACCATCTAGTCATCCTGGGGGGGGGGGGGGGGGTTGGGCTCTGTGGGTGCGCAGATGACTGGTCAGGCCAATCCGCGTCCGGAAGGTTCTGACGCAGTGTGGACAGGGGATGGTGGCGGCTGTCGGGGACTTGCTGGCACTGCTTTTCCTGGCCTGTCTGCGTTGCTCTGCTGCAGCAATTCTGTTGGCCTCACAGGATTTGGCGCCTTTGTGGGCAGCTGAACGCCACTTTGGTCTGTCCATTGCATTCAGCTCCCATGTGTCGTGGCTGATGCTGAAGGCCTTCAGAGAAGCTTTCAGAGTGTCTTTGAAGCGCTTCTTTTGGCCTCCATGGGAGAGCTTGCCATGTTGGGAGTTCGCCATACAGCAGTTTCTTGGGGAGCCGGTGGTCTGGCATGCGAACTACATGTGGGGAAACTACTGAAATGTTTAAGTGCGAATTTCCATCGACAACTGAAGTTTCCCCATCCGTCCCAATTCCCCCATCTTCCGGCCCGTTGACGCGCTGATTAGGGGGGCAGACAGATCAGTGTGAGACAGGGACATCTTTGTGCCGCTGTGCTGTGTAGACCTGATCGTGTGTCAGACAGGATTTGTCACGGAGGTATCAGCGCAGTGACACCGGGTGTGCTGTGATGGATAGTCTGTCTGTGTCTACGTGGTGAACATGCTTCACGCAGAATATATTTGACACGCTAAAATGGGAACCTGCATCGGATAACTACGCGCGCGGGCGCGCGTGTGTGCGTGCGTGTGTGTGTGTGTGTGTGTGTGTGTGTGTGTGTGAGAGAGAGAGAGAGAGAGAGAGAGAGGGAGAGAGAGAGATGTTCGTTGAAAGGTAAGTGTGCTCAGCATGAAAGAGAATATTAAATGCGAAATGTTTTATTCATATTTAGGCTTTCACCCCCAGCCAAAGAGAAAGTCATGTTTTCATCGCGCTTTTCTATTGCTGTGGCACAAAGCATATCAATCTTTCAGTTCAAGATGATTATTTTAAAGAGCCATTCACTTTGATGATGCGATCTTCTTGGTAATTATAGCGCCCAACCGTTTAGAATAGATTTATAAATATAGAACGCCACACTACACAGTAGAGTCCAGTCCTTGGATAACAGAAGTAAATTAAATGTTAGGTTATCATAATACTCAGGCTGAATATGGTTCATCCTCCAATCATGAAAAACGTGGAATTAATTAATTTTTCTTCGGAATCGTTAGTTGGACGTCATGGAACAAATAGAATAGAACCAGTCGTTGATTTCTTTTCATATGGAAGGCTGGGAGGGCTGGGGGTGGGGGTGGGGGGTGGGGGGGCGGCTGGGTGGGAGGGGGGCAGAAAAAAAAGAAACCACGAAGGTAGATTGTTGAGAAGTGAATAAAGCAGGTCAAAGAACTGAGGAATGGGGGAAAAAAAACAAACGTGGCTGACAACGTGTGAAAAATAATGATGCAGGGCACGGGAACTGCGAGTCGGGTGCGACTGTGTCTTGAGAAAATGAGGTCTCGTGTGTGTGTGAGGAGCGGGTGAGGATTAGAGAAAAGAAAATAAATAAAGGAAGGGGGTTGAGAAGTGGAGAGACGGAAAGAGGTGAGGTGGATCAGGAGTGGAGTCGTAAAATGAGACCTCCAGAAATCTGTCCCAAAACCATGGGGATGTTTCACAGCTGTACCACTAGGAGAGGAAAGAGCCAGAAACAAAGGGAGGAGGGTGTGGGGGCGTGGGGGTGAGGGGGTTGGAGGAGGAGGAGGAGGAGGAGGAAGTGTGCTCAGCATAGAGACAGAAGTCAATTTATACCTCTCATTCACATGCACATAATCCGTGTCTTGTGAATGTTTATCTGCACACTTCCCGTCTGTCAACACGCCACCCTCCACCCCGCCCACACACCCAACCCAACCCTCCACCCCCTCCTCCAACCAGTTTTTTTTCCCCTCCTAATATAAGCTATTTCTTCCTCTTTGCGCCCTCGCTCACCTCCCTCCCCCCGCCACCCCCCTCCTCCCCCCCACACACCCTTCCCTTCCCCCACCCCGCCACCTGCTCACCGCTCTCCCTCCGGCCCGCGGAACGAGGAAGAAACAAACTGGCGAGCGGAAGTGCCACCTGCACCAATAAAAGAAGAGCGGGCCCGATGAGAGACGTGTTTGTGCTGCACGTGCACAACGCTGTCCGCCATGGCACAGCCCCCGTATACAGCCTGGACGGGTGGGCGCGGCTGGTGAGAAGTGAGCGGCTGTGGTTGTTGTGAAGGAAGAGGGCAAAGACACGGTGCTGACACACGGCATTGCAAGTTTGGAGAGGGATGATGAAGGGAAAAGAGGGGGTGGGGGGGGGTGGGGGTGATGTTCTCATCAGTGATAATAACACGACCAGTTGTGATGTATGAAACTTCAGAAAGCGGATACCCCCCCCCCCCCCAGCCTTGTTGTGTATCATACATATAAGTGTGTGTGTGTGTGTGTGTGTGTCTGTGTGTCTGTCTGTGTCTGTGTCTGTGTGTACATACATACATACATATTCACTGGCTTACTCATCGGACAGATTCAAGAATAATGGAAGCGGTTCAAGTGCTCATTGATAGCAATGATTCTCTCCCCCACTCTCTCTCTCCCTCTCTCTCTCACACACACACACACACACACACACACACACACACCCTTTTCCATCCCCAGCTAATCAAACCCAGTCCCAGGCCACAACCGTCCACAACAATTTCTCCTGATGCTTCATTCTCTCTGCTCCCTGTTTGTTGCAGTTGTTCGTTTAAGCCTTCACGTCCAGTCCACTCCTTTCCTTTGTGGGATGATGATGGGGAATGCAGCACTGATCAAACAAGCTTGTCTTGGAGAGAGAGAGAGAGAGAGAGAGAGAGAGAGAGAGAGGGAGGGAGGGAAAGAGAGACAGGACAGGAGAGAGAGGGGAAGAGAGCTGAGAGAGAGAGGAGAAGGGAGAGAGAGGGGGAAGGGAGAGAGAGAGAGGGGGGGGAAGGAGAAAGATGACAGGAAGGGTGAGAGAGAGAGGGGGGGGGATAGGGGAGGGGAGAGAGAGAGGAGAGAGAGAGAGAAGAGGAGAGTGAGGGAGGGAAAGAGAGAGAATGACAGACAGATTGCTGGGAAGGAGATGAGAATTACAAAGGGGAACAGCCTGAAGGGATGCTGAAGCCATACAGTGGGTGAGGAAGAAGGGGAATTGAGGAAGCGAACATAATGGGGGTGGGGGAGGGAGCAGCACTTCACTGGACATCGTCTTCACGCTCCGCCGACCGTCAAAAGCATTGGGGGGTCAGCCTTGACCGTTTCACCCCGATCATCACCAATCAGCCGTCCTTCTCCCAATCCGGGTTGGCATGTGGTGCGGAGCGCAGACATATGGATAGTGATGAGAAAGACCTTTCTACTTTCTCCGCATCTTCACGGGACAAGATCGTTTCCCACCTTCCCCATAGTCTACATCTGATACTGAGTGCATACAGATGGATAGTGATGCGGAAGACCTTTCTACTCCGCGTCTTCAGGACACGATCGCTGGATCACTGAGGTGACTGACATGCGCCGTGCCTGTCCACGCTTTCTCAGTACTTCTTCTTCTTCTTCCTCGTTCGCCTCCCATTAGATGAGCAGCCAGGTGTCCTCGATGAAGGCTGCCGTCCGTCACAGCTACTCCAGGGTGCCGTACAGCTTGGCTTCCACTGCTGTCGGTGTTGGCCAGTACTTCCTCCTGGATGCTGCATGCGTCCTACAGTCTTGAAGGATGTGGTCTGTTGTCAATAGTCCCTCACCACAAGGGCACTCTCCACTATGTCTTTCTCAGCACTTACTCCGTACTGTGTGATATGAAAACCTTGTGCCATGTCTTCGTTCACTTAATCGTGATATATATCTATGCTCGGTCACACAGAATAGTTCATGAGATGCATTATCTAAAACTGCACAAACTAACAACACTTTAAATGTTTCATAAAAGTTGCTGTGTGACATGTCCAGCAGGACCGAAGATAAAAACATTTCTTTTAAGTGGCTTTTATTTCCAACTGCCATATTTCTTTGATGTCTCAATTTTCATCGATTCTTTACGCAAATTCACAAGCTACAGCGCGTTCATGCTGGGAGAAGAAACATGATTTTTTTTAAACCTTCCTCAATGATTTAGTTTCACGGTTCCAAACAGTGTGTGGGGTTGTGAGAAAGGGCGGCAAACAGTGTGTGGAGTTGTGAGAAAGGGCGGCAAACAGTGTGTGGGGTTGTGAGAAGAGCGGTAAACAGTGTGTGGGGTTGTGAGGAAGGGCGGCAGTGTGTGGGGTTGTGAGGAAGGGCGGCAGTGTGTGGGATTGTGAGGAAGGGTGGCAAACAGTGTGTGAGGTTGTGAGGAAGGGTGGCAAACAGTGTGTGGGGTTGTGAGGAAGGGTGGCAAACAGTGTGTGGGGTTGTGAGGAAGGGTGGCAAACAGTGTGTGGGGTTGTGAGGAAGGGTGGCAAACAGTGTGTGAGGTTGTGAGGAAGGGTGGCAAACAGTGTGTGGGGTTGTGAGGAAGGGCGGCAAACAGTGTGTGGGGTTGTGAGAAAGGGCGGCAAACAGTGTGTGGGGTTGTGAGAAAGGGCGGCAAACAGTGTGTGGGGTTGTGAGGAAGGGCGGCAAACAGTGTGTGGGGTTGTGAGAAAGGGCGGCAAACAGTGTGTGGGGTTGTGAGGAAGGGCGGTAAACAGTGCACACCAAAAGCCAGGAGATGATAAGAAAACAGGGCAAACCCCACAGGGCGACACGTCATCAGACTGGGGTCGTCCATTTCCATGCAGATCAGTTCTGAGGTCTGTGGTTCCCAGGGGTGGCGGTAGGCAGAAACCGGCCTGAACACCCTGGGGTGGTTTTCTCACAGAGATCAGTGTTGACCTGTTGCAGACATCAAGGCCCACCTCCACCCCCTCCCTCCACTCCACGTGACCCACGCTGACTGCTCGTTACTGGCATCTATTGAATGGTTTCATCGCACAGCTACACTCCGCCTCCCTCATCACACACCATCACACACACGTTCATTTTTTTTTATAGTTTTTTTTTTACTCGTTCTCCCTCAGATCATGAATGGACTCTGTCATCTTATTTTAAAGAGGGATGATAAAAGAGATGTTTGATGTGGTGTATTTGTGTGTGTGTGTGTGTGTGTGTGTGTGTGTGTGTGTGTGTGTGTGTGTGTGTGTGTGCATGCACATGTGTATATCTCCATATACTTGAGTATACATACACGTTAGAAAAACAGATGGAGAGAGAGAGGGGAGAGAGAGAGAGAGAGAGAGAGAGAGAGAGAGAGAGAGAGAGAGAGAGATACATACACACATACAGACAGACAGACAGAAGGGGCAGTGGAGACTCAGAGCTTGGTGAGAGTCATTATCTGTACAGAGCGGTGATTGTTACGGGGCAGGGAGGGACGTGAATTCACGTTCAGCATGTCCCTGTGTCGGTCACTGACAGTCATCACTTGTCCCGAACGTTTCCGCCCACTCCTCCACCCACCCCCAGCACCCCTCATCCCTCCCTCCGCCCACCCCCAGCACCCTCATCCCTCCCTCCACCCACCCCCAGCACCCTTCATCCCTCCCTGCACCCAAACCCCAGCACCCTTCATCCCTCCCTCCACCCACCCCTCATCCCTCCCTCCACCCACCCACCCCCAGCACCCCTCATCCCTCCCTCCACCCACCCCTCATCCCTCCCTCCACCCACCCCCCAGCACCCTTCATCCCTCCCTCCACCCACCCTCAGCACCCCTCATCCCTCCCTCCACCCACCTCCAGCACCCCTCATCCCTCCCTCCACCCCCCCCAGCACCCCTCATCCCTCCCTCCACCGCCCCTCATCCCTCCCTCACCCACCCCACATCCCCCTCCACCCACCCCCAGCACCCTACATCCCTCCCTCCACCCACCCTCAGCACCCTTCATCCCTCCCTCCACCCACCTCCAGCACCCCTCATCCCTCCCTCCACCCACCCCCAGCACCCCTCATCCCTCCCTCCACCCCACCCCTCATCCCTCCCTCCACCCACCCCACATCCCCCCCCTCCACCCACCCCCAGCACCCACATCCCTCCCTTCACCCCATGCACCCCCAGCACCCCACATCCCTCCCTCCACCCACCCACCCCCAGCACCCCACATCCCTCCCTCCACCCACCCCTCATCCCTCCCTCCACCCACCCCACATCCCTCCCTCCACCCACCCATCCCTCCCTCCACCCACCCCCAGCACCCTTCACCCCTCCCTCCACCCACCCACCCCAGCACCCCTCATCCCTCCCTCCAGCCACCCACCGCCCAGCACCCCTCATCCCTCCCTGCACCCACCCCCCAGCACCCTTCATCCCTCCCTCCACCCACCTCCAGCACCTTTCATCCCTCCCTCCACCCAACCCCAGCACCACTCATCCCTCCCTCCACCCAACCCCAGCAACCCTCATCCCTCCCTCCACCCACCCCCCAGCACCCCTCATCCCTCCCTCCACCCACCCCCCAGCACCCCTCATTCCTTCCTCCACCCTCTCCTTCCAGCTCATCCTCGTTTACATGTTGAAAGCTGAGCACGGTAAACAGATCGATAGCCGCGGACCAAAAATAAAATCTCTTGTGTGGCGAGTGGCGAGAATAGAGACTGCTGGTTGTGAGGGAACTCTGCTGTCTGCTGTCTTACCTCGGGGTACACTTCGGTCCTCCCACTGTCTACCCTTTACCGCTACCCCCTCTGCCTCCCTATCCATCCCATGCCATGACTTCACTTCTGGGATGTCTACCCATTTTCTCTCTCACCCCCCCACCCCCACCCCCCTTTCCCCTCTTTGTCCTATGTAATGAGTTCACTCTTGGGATGTTTACCCATCTTCTCTCTCTCTCTCTCTCTCTCTCTCTCCCCTTTCCTCCATTGTCCTATGTAATGGAATCACTTTGGGGATGTCTACCAATCTTCTCCTCCCCCCCCCCCTCTTTCCCCCCTCTGTCGTACGTAAATACTAATGGATTCACAGTTGGGATGTCTACCCATCTTCCCTCTCCCACCCCCCCTCCCCATCACCTCTCTGTCCTATTTAATGGATCCACATTTGGGATGTTTACTCATCTTCCCTCGGCCTCCCCCTCTCTGTCATATCTAATGAATCTACATTTGGACATCTACCATTCTTCTCCCCTTCCTCTCTCTGTCCCATGAAATGAAATTACTTTTGGGATGTCTACCCATCTCTCCCATCCCGTCCCCATCTCTGTCCCATGAAATGAAGTATATTTAGGATGTCTATCCATCTTCTCCCCCACACTTTCCTCCATTGTCCTATGTAATGGAATCACTTTGGGGATGTCTCCTCATCTCCCCCTTCCCCTCTCTGTCCTGTATAATAGATTCACTTTTGGTATGTCTACCCATCTTCTCTTTCCCCTTCCCCTCTCTGTCCTGTATAATGGATTGACTTTGGGGATGCCTACCCATCTTCTCTCCCCCCACTCCCCTTCCATCCCCTCTCTGTCCTATGTAATGGATTTTTTTTGGGGGGGATGTCTACCCATCTTCCCTCCCCTCTCTGTCCTATGTAATGAATTCACTTTGGGGATGTCTACCCATCTCCCGCTTCTCCTCCCTGTCTTGAGTTATAAAATTCACAATTGGGAAATCTCCCCTCCTCCCTCCCCCTCCCCCTCCCTGTCCTGTATCATACTCTGGGCTGACTACTCCTCCCATCCTTCCCTCTCTCTCCCATGTCATGAATTCACATTTAGGATGTTTGTCCATCCATCCACCCCCCCCCTCTCCCATCCTGTCCAATGTCAAGACGTCATCTTTGGGTTGTCTGCCCCTAACCTCTTTAGCCCATCTCATGACTTCAGATTTAGGACGTCCACCTTTCTTCCCTCTCCACCTCTCCTCCCACCCCGTCCCATCTCTTAACTTCACATGTGGGTTGTCATCCCCCCTCCCTGCCATTGAGTTCACATTTGGGGTGGCTACCCTCACTCCCCCTCCCCCTCCTTGTCCTGTGTCATGTCTTCATCTCGGGGTTGTCTAGTCCTTCACCGTCCCCCTCTCCCACCCCTGTACCACCTCATGACTTCACAGTTTGGATGTCTACCCGTCCCCCCCCCCCCCCCATCCCCTCCCTCTGTTTCAGGTCATGACTGCCTGTTCGGGTGGTCCTCCCCTCATCCGTCTCTGCTCAGGCCATAACTTCACCTTTGGTCTGCTACCCCTCACTTTCCCTTCTTGTCCCATGGCTTCACCTTTGGGTTGTCTTCTCTTGCCCCCCCCCCCCCCCCGCTCCCTCCCCCCCCCCGAACCCTCCTACCCCACTTCCACTCTCTTTCCCATGTCATTTCACCTTTGGGCTATTTACCCATCCACCATACCCCTCTCCCATCCTACTCAGGTCATGACTCCAAATTTTGGATCTGTACCCCTCGTCGATCCCTCCCTGTTCCCCTTCATGTGCCATGTCATGACTTCGCCTTTTGGGTTGTCTGTCAATCCTCCACCTCCCCCCTCCCCCCACGTCTTTTGTCACGACTTCACCATGGGCATCCCACCCCGCCCCTTCACCCATCCCTTTCCTGTAATAATTCATCACCTCACTTTATGCCGTCAACACTTCTTGAGGACCACAATAAGCTGAATTCTTTGTAGCACACTGTCTGTGTCCTCTTCTTACAGACTAAAACAAAGAATTCCCAACCCGAGACATGTCCAAGAGGGAAGCAGCCCAAAGCTTTCTGCTCCTTCCAATGTACTCAGAGTATGGAAACTGTTAACTGATTCAGTACCCATCTGGCGCGTGCGTGTGTGTGCGCGTGCACTCACATTATATATATATATATATATATATATATATATATATATATATATATATATATATGTGTGTGTGTGTGTGTGTGTGTGTGTGTGTGTAGACCCACACGGACACACATACACACACAAATGCGCACAGGCAAGCAAACAGGCTTGCAAGTCTCCATGGTAATACTGAGCGTCATGCGCTGTTAAAAAACTAGTCGTCTTCAAGTCACAGTCACCCTGCTTGCTTCACGAGACAGCTGTTTTTGTGTTCCATGCTATCCTACACAAGGAGCCACTGAGGTAGCTTTTTGTTGTTGTTGTTGTTGCCACTGTTCGTTTCCCTGGCGACAGAATCACACACACCAAGACCGTTCTTCCCACCGAACTCAAGGTTGTATTTCAAGTTGCCTCTCATAAAATATCCTTCGGCAGCATTGAAGAAAGGCCTCTATACAGGCTGTTCTAAATGAAAAACGAGCCCTGAACGGAAACAGCCCGGAAGGTGCTTTAAGTATGGCAAGCAGACGCACGCTGTCTGGGTAAAGGCGATTAAATGTAGATCAATCTTCCCCAGGCCTTGCTACCCAAGGCACCCTGCGCTCTCCACCCCGATGAGACAAACGAGGTCTAAATAGCCGGAGGCGGGTGATTTTCAGATGGGAGTTTTTATGGCGCTCAACGCTTTGAAAGGCGCACAAAGCCCGGGCCAAAGCAGCGACTGGAGCAGAAAAACACGGCCAACAAAAGCAGGGGGCCCCCACGACTGATCAAGGAAAGGCAAGAAAAGAAGACACTTCACGAACGGCGCTAAGCAATGTAGCGACAGTAGTCGCGGTTGAGCAATAGATGAAAAGAAAAGCGGGGCGCTGGCTGAAAGGCTTGAAAAACATGGAGGCTTGGGCGAGGGTTACAGCCCGGCAAACACTGCTGAAGCATAAACAGGAGCGCGCGGGAATGAATGAGTGAAAAGGTGTCAGGCCGCGCTCGTCGGCAAGGGCTGGGAGCGGCCATTGAGCTGAGGGTGGACGTTATTACTGGCCCTGGTCCTCACCTCCCCGCACAAGTGGGGACGGCACTGCGGCAGACTATGGGTGGCTGAGCACTCCACTGTGAAGTGGGGGCCAAAGAAAGGCTCCGCTACCCCGACAGGGGCGGCAGGGGAAGAGGGCCAGCACAAACAACTCTTTCAATGGCAGTTTTATTGGCAGGCTCTGCTCCAACGCGTTCTCGGTTTTCTCGTATTTGGCAGCAACACCCCCCTCCCTCACGCCTGGCTTCCTCTGTTGCTAATCCCTTCCCTCCTCCACCTCCAGCCTCAGCTTCCCCCCAAGGGGTAAGGGGATCCCTTCCCTCTCCTTGTTCGGGGTGAGCAGGTATGTGTCGGACAGTCCGCGTGTGTAAAGAACAAGGACTGATCACATGGCCAGATTGAGTCCTGAAATCTCTACCCGTTAGTGTGAAAGATTAGTCACTGTAGTCATTGTAGCAATTTCCTCTCTCTCTCTCTCTCTCTCTCTCTCTCTCTCTCTCTCTCTTAGCATGAAAGATTAGTCACTGTAGTCACTGTAGCATTTTTTCTCTCTCTCAGGCTGGCTGTCACTCCCCCACCTCCTTTCTTATTCCTCTCTTTGACCTTTCTGCATCATTGTCTTCATGACTTCCAGAAGTTTGTGTTGTTACGGTTCAATCTCTTGCAAATGACGCTCATCATTTTTTGTTATCTTCATGACCACTGTCTTCTTCTTCTTCTTCTGCGTTCGTGGGCCGCAACTCCCACGTTCACTCGTATGCACACGAGTGGGCTTTTACGTGTATGACCGTTTTTACCCTGCCATGTAGGCAGCCATACTCCGTTTTCGGGGGTGTGCATGCTGGATATGCTCTTGTTTCCATAACCCACCGAACGCTGACATGGATTACAGGATCTTTAACGTGCGTATTTGATCTTCTGCTTGCATATACACACGAAGGGGGTTCAGGCACTAGCAGGTCTGCACATATGTTGACCTGGGAGATCGTAAAAATCTCCACCCTTTACCCACCAGGCGCCGTTACCGTGATTCGAACCCGGGACCCTCAGAGTGACAGTCCAACGCTTTAACCACTCGGCTATTGCGCCCGTCCATGACCACTGTCAAGTGCAGCCACATTTCAACCAACCTCTCCATGTTCACTTCTTTACTTTACCAACTCTCTCTCTGTGTCTGTCTCTCTCTCTCTCTCTTTGTCCATTTCTACATGTTCCCAATCCAGCAGCGTGGGTTTCTAGGAACAGCGTTTTAGCACATGCATTGACCACCACCAACACCAGGTCTCTTTGGCATCGAGTTGCTGTGTACAGATCTCGTCAGATCTGGTTGTTATCGGTTCGCATTACCCCCAAAACAGCTGTGCGATATTGTTGTCCTCCGTCTGTATTGGGAGAAAATTGATTGCACCTGTTGCTGTCCACACAGTGGACTTTGAACCAAGCCTTCAGTGGCTGAACAGCCCAGTCCTAGAATGACATACACTGTTGCGGACCACATGTTGAAAAATTGATGGAGCTGCTAATACCTCACTCAGTCAGCAGTTTGAGACCCCGTCTCAAGGTGGCCGTAGAGGTCTTTCAGGGTGGGTCCCTTCTCCAATCTGTGGACACTGCTCAGTTATCTGAGGCATCGCTGGCTGGATACTGACATCGGATTTATGGACGGGTCCATCACAGTATCTTCTGTGTCTGGAACTCAGGAAGTGTCTGAGAGAACACAGATTCAACTACTTCTCTTGTTCATTGGGAGAATTCAACTTCTTTTCTTGTTTGGACTGGGTTTTCTTATATCTTGCTGCCATACAGGAGGGAACTGACCACTGCTAGATATTGAGTAGAGTGTTTTTGTGAGATTCGTGTTCTGCCATACTCCCATGATGGTGACAGCCGTTCCGATTTTAGCATCGATATCACCACTGCAGGAGAGATTTCTGGAGATGACGAAAAACTCATTATGTAGATGCTAACAACCTCACGAGTGGAGCCGTCGATAGAGTTGGAAGTTGACTCACTGACATTCTGTCCCATGACTTCAAATTTCATAATGTTGATGATATTCCAAGGCCGATGCAGTCTTGGTTTGGGAGTCGTTTTGTGTGTGCAAGGCAGGCTCATCATCATTGGCGGACAAAATAATTTCTGTGAGGAGTATTCAGGTGGTTTGGGTTTTGCATGAAGGCAAGCCTGGCCACAGTGAAAAGCTGGTCATCTCTCACCCGGTGTGTAGATCAAGTGCTCTCTGGAGTTTGGGGTTCAGAGTTTTACCTTCTCCTTGTCTGACCACAAGCTAGACTGCCCGCTGGATCTTTAATTTGCGTGTGTTGGTCTTTTGTTTTGCTACCCTACCTACCTACCCACGTTCCTCGCAATGCTACCCTACCTACCTACCCACTTTCCTCGCAATGCTACCCTACCTACCTACCCACTTTCCTCGCAATGCTACCCTACCTACCTACCCACTTTCCTCGCAATGCTACCCTACCTATACCCACTTTCCTCGCAATGCTACCCTACCTACCTACCCACTTTCCTCGCAATGCTACCCTACCTATACCCACTTTCCTCGCAATGCTACCCTACCTACCTACCCACTTTCCTAGCAATGCTACCCTACCTACCTACCCACTTTCCTCGCAATTCTACCCTACCTACCTACCCACTTTCCTCGCAATGCTACCCTACCTACCTACCCATTTTCCTCGCAATGCTGCCCTACCTACACTTTCCTCGCAATGCCATGTTCTTGGCATCAGAAATCTTTTCCCATCCCTCTTGCGGCCAATCAGTGGCAGCCTCTGTGCGTGTGTGTATGTGTGTGTTTGTGTGTATGTGTGAGTCTGTGTGTTTGAGTGGGTTTATGCATACGCGAGGGTGTAAGTGTACACTAATATCAGGAGAGTTCTGTGCACGTGCGTATGTGTGTGTGTGTGTGTGTGTGTGTGTGTGTGTGTGTGTGTGTGTGAGTGGGGACGGTGCGGAGGGGCAATGCTACCCTACCTACCTACCCACTTTCCTCGCAATGCTGCCCTACCTACCTACCCACTTTCCTCGCAATGCTACCCTACCTACCTACCCACTTTCCTCGCAATGCTACCCTGCCTACCCACTTTCCTCGCAATGCTACCCTACCTACCTACCCACTTTCCTCGCAATGCTACCCTACCTACCTACCCACTTTCCTCGCAATGCTGCCCTACCTACCTACCCACTTTCCTCGCAATGCTACCCTACCTACCTACCCACTTTCCTCGCAATGCTACCCTGCCTACCCACTTTCCTCGCAATGCTACCCTGCCTACCCACTTTCCTCGCAATGCTACCCTACCTACCTACCCACTTTCCTCGCAATGCTACCCTACCTACCTACCCACTTTCCTCGCAATGCTGCCCTACCTACCTACCCACTTTCCTCGCAATGCTACCCTACCTACCTACCCACTTTCCTCGCAATGCTACCCTGCCTACCCACTTTCCTCGCAATGCTACCCTACCTACCTACCCACTTTCCTCGCAATTCTACCCTACCTACCTACCCACTTTCCTCGCAATGCTACCCTACCTACCCACTTTCCTCGCAATGCTGCCCTACCTACCTACCCACTTTCCTCGCAATGTTACCCTACCTACCTACCCACTTTCCTCGCAATGCTACCCTACCTACCCACTTTCCTCGCAATGCTGCCCTACCTACCTACCCACTTTCCTCGCAATGCTACCCTACCTACCTACCCACTTTCCTCGCAATGCTACCCTACCTACCTACCCACTTTCCTCGCAATGCTACCCTACCTACCTACCCACTTTCCTCGCAATGCTACCCTACCTACCTACCCACTTTCCTCGCAATGCTACCCTACCTATACCCACTTTCCTCGCAATGCTACCCTACCTACCTACCCACTTTCCTCGCAATGTTACCCTACCTACCTACCCACTTTCCTCGCAATGCTACCCTACCTACCCACTTTCCTCGCAATGCTGCCCTACCTACCTACCCACTTTCCTCGCAATGCTACCCTACCTACCTACCCACTTTCCTCGCAATGCTACCCTACCTATACCCACTTTCCTCGCAATGCTACCCTACCTACCTACCCACTTTCCTAGCAATGCTACCCTACCTACCTACCCACTTTCCTCGCAATTCTACCCTACCTACCTACCCACTTTCCTCGCAATGCTACCCTACCTACCTACCCACTTTCCTCGCAATGCTGCCCTACCTACACTTTCCTCGCAATGCCATGTTCTTGGCATCAGAGATCTTTTCCCATCCCTCTTGCGGCCAATCAGTGGCAGCCTCTGTGCGTGTGTGTATGTGTGTGTTTGTGTGTATGTGTGAGTCTGTGTGTTTGAGTGGGTTTATGCATGCGCGAGGGTGTAAGTGTACACTAATATCAGGAGAGTTCTGTGCACGTGCGTATGTGTGTGTGTGTGTGTGTGTGTGTGTGTGTGTGTGTGTGTGTGTGTGAGTGGGCCCGGTGCGGAGGGGAGGGGGGGTAGAGGATGAGGTATGTGAGTGTACGCATGCCTACGTTGTGCATGTGGGAGCAACGGGATATTGGAACGTGCGGATGTGTATATATATATATCTTTGTATATATGTGTCTGGGGTTGGGGGTGGGGGATATGGGCGCATGTGTGTGTGCTTGTAAAAGTAAGTGTTCATCTGTGTGTGTGTGTGTGTGTGTGTGTGTGTGTGTGTGTGTGTGCCATAGAAGCTGCGATACGTAGCCTAGAAATGAGTGTGTGGAGGAGGGGGGTAGAGGAGGTGCAGGGTAATGTGTGTGTGTGTGTGTGTGTGTGTGTGTGTTGAGGCTCATGTACGTTTATGTGTATTTGACTGTGCTTTCATATCTGTGAAACTGCATGTTTGGTGCATATCTGTTATGCATATGTCGGTGTATGGGTGAATGTGTGTCTCCATGTTTTACATTTACTTGCTTATTTATCATCATTGTTGTCTTATATATTTCTTTCTTTATTATTATTATTATTATTACTACCTTTTTATATTATAATTATCATTTATCTATTTATTTATTTATTTATTTACTTATTTATGTACGCTTATAGTTGACTTCATCACGTTTTTGCGCTTCATACATATTATTAGTAGTGGTAGTAGGTTTTTTTTGTTTTTTTTTTGTTGCTGTTTTTTTTTCACCTTTTTTTTTCTTTTTTTTTAATTCACCATTTTTTTCTCTCTTTTTTTATTCACCTTTTTTTTCTCTTTTTTTATTTACCTTTTTTTCCCCTCAAGGCCTGACTAAACGCGTTGGGTTACGCTGCTGGTCAGGCATCTGCTTGGCAGATGTGGTGTAGTGTATATGGATTTGTCCGAACGCAGTGACGCCTCCTTGAGCTACTGAAACTGGTCTTTTGTTTCCGTATACATTGACAAGGGATGTACCACTGACATGTTTGTGCGTGTGAGGCCTGGAAATGGGGGGTCGGGCTGGCGGGGAGTTTGTTTGTTGTTGTTTTTTTTTGTTGTTGTTTATTTTTTTTTTTGGGGGGGGGGGGGGGGGGGGGGGGGGGGAGTGAATTTTGTATTTGCATTTGTTTTTATCACAACAGATTTCTCTGTGTGAAATTCGGGCTGCTCTCCCCAGGGAGAGCGCGTCGTTACACTACAGCGCCACCCTTTTTAAATTCTTTTTTTCCCTGCGTGCAGTTTTATTTGTTTTTCCTATCGAAGTGGATTATTCTACATAATTTTGCCAGGTACAACCCTTTTGTTGCCGTGGGTTCTTTTACGTGCGCTAAGTGCATGCTGCACACGGGACCTCGGTTTATCGTCTCATCCGAATGACTAGCGTCCAGACCACCACTCAAGGTCTAGTGGAGGGGGAGAAAATATCGGCGGCTGAGCCGTGATTCGAACCGGCGCGCTCAGATTCTCTCGCTTCCTAGGCGGATGCGTTACCTCTAGGGCATCACTCCACTCCAATGTCTGTGTCCTTTGAGTATCTTGGGACAGGCTGGAGAGTACCATTGATCTTACAAGAGTGTCAAAGATTCACAGCACACCACGGCCAATAGTTCATATTTCATGCTTCTTCAGTGACAGAGGGCCACAAACACTGAATCATGGCCACAGCCACGGCCAGCCTGCTGGAAAATGACATTGTCTTCACCAGGCAGGTTTGGCCTGGCCACACACCAAGCCAGTTTCTCACGTACTTAAAGGTAAGACGGTGTCAGCAATATATCTCCAGAATCGTTCTGACCACTTCAGCTTTGTCATCGGTGTATCATAAACTTCTCTTAACAACCTGTGGACTTGTGCGCAACTTCTCCAGCATGTGTGTGCATGTATGCGTGAGTGCGCGCGTGTGTGTTGTTTAAAAAAAAAAATCGGTCTGTGTATTCAAAATGCTTGATTTTGTGAGCTTTGTTTCGGTGCATAATAAATATGTGCAGTTACCAAAAAATAGAATTTGAATGTATGTGTGTGTGTGTGTGTGTGTGTGTGTGTGTGTGTGTGTGTGTGTGTGTGTGTGCCTCGGAGAGAGAGAGATAGATAGAGAGAGAGAGAGAGAGAGAGAGTGTGTGTGTGTGTGTGTGTGTGTGAAACAATGAATGCATAATGGGAGGGCAAGAGAAAGATGATGCATGGGTGGAATAGAGGAGGAGGAGGGGGAATGGTGGTGTCAGCAGTCCTTGTACGCAAATACTGGGATTGAGTTCAACAGACTAATAAGGAAAAGCAGGGTGTGTGTGGAGACAGAGAGAGAGAGAGAGATGGGAGAGGGAGAGGGGGCGTGGGGGTGGGGGGGGGGGATTGGGGAGGGAGAGAGAGACTGGGATTAAGCTCAGCAGACCAATAAGAAAAGAATCAGGGTGTTACCAGCGACCTAGAGAGAGAGAACTACTGGGATTGAGCTCAGGAGACTTATTTGGAAAAGATCAGGGTGTGGAGAGAAACACACACACACACACACACACACACACACACACACACACACACACACACACACAAAGAGAAAGAGAGAGAGGGGGGAGAGCGAGAGAGAGAGTTGAAGTGGGTCCACCTGGTCGTTGACAGGACGTAAGCCCCCTTGATGACCGCCTGGCTGAGGTCCCACAATGGCCACACACCTGGTCGGTCAGCTCCTTACCCCCCCCCCGATCCCCCCCCCCCCCTCCCCGCCCCCCCCCCCCCCCCCCCCCCCCCCCCCCCCCCCCCCCGAAACACCTCCCCTCTCCCTCCCAAACAAACTCTTCACACCTGTAGGGGCCGATTTCACACCTTCGCACCCTTCCCAATACAGGACCCGCGCATTCCCACTGATGTTTGTGTGTGTGTGTGTGTGTGTGTGTGTGTGTGTGTGTGTGTCCCTCCGGCTCCCTCCAACCACCCCCCACTCTCCCCCCCCCCCCCAATCCTCTCTCGCTCCTCCTCGCTTTCTGGTTCTGTGTCCGGCTTTTTGCAAACACTCCCGACTGCGAAGAACTAGAACGTCTCCGACCTCTTCAAACACACATCGGCAACTTCTTTGTCCCGTTCAAATGCTCAGGCTTTACCAACGGACTGTAGCTGTGTTTGTTTTTTGTTTTTGTGTGTTTTTTTTCTCCTTTCCATATACTCAGACCTTTTTTTTTCTCTCTCCTTTACTGAGGTGTATCCACTTTTTGTTTCATTTTCTTTCTTTATTTCTTTTCTTTCCTTTTGAATTTTAGACCGGTGTTTTTTCTTTCCTTCTTCAGAGCTTTATAAATGAAGGGTTGGTTTGGTGAAGGAGGAAGTAAAGAGGGAGAGGATGACAAATAAATAATAGATAGATTAGTGAGGTGACATAATGGAGAGGGAGAAGGGACACACTGATCCTGTAGCAGAGGTGTCAGAGTGTATCCTGTAACAGACTCGACAATCTGTCTCCTGTAGCAGAGAGATGTCAGTCTGTATCCTGTCGCAGGAAGAGATCACACTTTACATCTTGTAGCAGAGAGTGGTTAAAGTCTATATCCTGAAACAGGAAGAGATTACACTTTACATCTTGCAGTAGAGAGAGATGACAGTCTGTTTCCTGTGGCAGGGAGAGATTACAGTCTGTGTCCTGTAGCAGGGAGAGAACAGTCTGTTTCCTGTAGCAGGGAGATTACAGTCTGTTTCCTGTAGCAAGGGGAGATGACTGTGTCCTGTAGCAGGGAGAGATGACAGTCTGTTTCCTGTAGCAGGGAGAGATGACAGTCTGTTTCCTGTAGCAGGCAGAGATTACAGTCTGTGTCCTGTAGCAGAGAGATGACAGTCTGTTTCCTGTAGTAGATAGAGAGATGACAGTCTGTTTCCTGTAGCAGAGAGATGACAGTCTGTGTCCTGTAATAGATAGAGAGATGACAGTCTGTTTCCTGTAGCAGATAGAGAGATGACAGTCTATTTCCTGTGGCAGGGATAGATGACAGTCTGTGTCCTGTAGCATGGAGAGATTACAGTCTGTTTCCTGTGGCAGGGAGAGATTACAGTCTGTTTCCTGTAGCAGGGAGATGACAGTCTGAATCTTTTGAAGAGATGGCAGGCTGTATTCTGTAGCTGAGAGATTCTTCTTATTCTTCTTCTGCGTTCGTGGGCTGCAACTCCCACGTTCACTCGGATGTACACGAGTGGGCTTTTACGTGTATGACCATTTTTAGCCCGCCACGTAGGCAGCCATACTCCGCTTTCAGGGGTGTGCATGCTGGGTGCGTTCTTGTTTCCATAACCCACCGAACACTGACATGGATTACAGGATCTTTAACGCGCGTATTTGATCTTCTGCTTGTGTATATACACGAAGGGGGTTCAGGCACAAGCAGGTCTGCACATATGTTGACCTGGGAGATCGGAAAAATCTCCACCCTTTACCAACCAGGCGCCGTTACAGAGATTCGAACCCGGGACTCTCAGATTGAAAGTCCAAAGCTTTAACCACTCGACTATTGCGCCCGTCGTAGCTGAGAGATGAAACTCGCCCTCAGTTTTTGATCCAGTTTAATCTGAGGAACTATAGAAAAAAACAACAGTTGAAGGCGGGACGGGGGGGTTTGGGGTGGGGGTTGGGGGGTGTTTAAATCACAGCTGCAGTTTTGGTTCATGTAATAATCCTTGTAAAACCGTTTGCGGGTAACTTTAAAAAAAAGTTTTGGGGCTTTTAATCTGATAAGTAAGAAGGGGCGGGGGTGGGATGGGGTGGGGGGTTAGTGACAGGAATAGGGAGTGAGGTGGATTCTTTCGGGAGATGGGGGATGGGGGTGGGGTTGAGGGGGGCAGGGTGGAAAGGGGAAGATCAATGAGATCTGCACATCTGATGGAATGCTGCAGCTGCTGGTTTTAGCCAGTTTGCCAGAGTTAAGGGGAAAAGAGGATTCTGTCGCCAGGCTTGCAGCATGTTGGATACTGACGCTCCACAACAAGTATGGGCTTGAAAAATTGTGTGTCTTTTTTTTTTTTTTCTTTTCTTCTTCTCTCTCTCTTTTTCTGTCTCTCCTCTGCAATCGATGTCTCACACTTCCTTCCTCCTGCATGACAATTGCAAACCCTCCTCCCTCTCTTTTCTCCAGTCTCCTTCTCCCACCCCATCCACCTTTCACCACCACCACCACCACCACCACCATCGTCCCATTGCCGACAGACTTGCTGCACACAGCTAAGGCAGGAGCCACTAACAGAGCTTTTCCCCCCAACACCTGTGGCGTTGATCCTCTTACACATTGATCGTCCTTGTGGGAAAGAAGAAAAAAAAGAACGACAGTCCCTCTTTCTCTCTCTCCCTTTCTGCCTGGCTGACTTGTCTGTTTGCTTCTCTCTCTCTGTCTGTCTGTCTGTCTCTGTGTCTGTCTGTTTGTCTGTCTCTGTGCCTCTGTCTGCCTGCTTGTCTGTTTGCTTGTCTGTTTGCTTCTCTCTGTCTGTCTGTCTCTGTCTCCCTCTCTCTGCCTCTCTCTCTCCATCTCTGTCTGTCTGTCTGTCTCTCTGTATGCCTCTGTCTGCCTACTTGTTTGTTTGCTTGTCTGTTTGCCTCTCTCTGTGTCTGTCTCTGTCTCTCCCTCTCTGTCTGTCTCTCTCTGTGCCTCTGTCTGTGTGTCTGTCTCTGTGCCTCTGTCTGCCTGCTTGTCTGTTTGCCTCTCTCTGTGTCTGTCTCTGTCTCTCCCTCTCTGTCTGTCTGTCTCTCTGCCTCTGTCTGTCTGCCTGTCTCTCCCTTTCTCTGTCTCTGTCTGTCTGTCTCTGTCCATTTGTCTGTCTGTCTCCCCTCTGTCTGTCTGTCTGTGTCTCTCTCTCGCTCCGAGGGTTGCAAACCTTTTCTCCAAAGACGGAGAACAAAATTAATTCCGCCGCATAGGCTACATAGGCAGAACAGCGGGAGCATTTTGTCAACAACAACTTCTTCCCCTGCCCAAAACCGGCGATGTGAATAATGATATTTAAAGAGATTGTCATTGCCATGGCCTAACGCAGCGTCAGTCTCTCTCTCTCTCTCTCTCTCTCTCTCTCTCTCTCTCTCTCTCACACACACACACACACGCACACGTCTACTCGTTCTCCACAGGTGGTAGCTAGTAGGCTATACACATATCTCGATCTGCAAGGTGCAAGTACATATTCTCCAGTGACCCTGCATTAATCATGGCTTGTCACTTCACAGCTCGCTCGGGTGTGCTCACCTGGGACTGAAGTGATAACTGCCATGTGCCCCCCCCCCCAGCCCCCACTCCCCCCCCCCCCCGTCATCCCCCCCCCACGCCCCCCGACCCCCCCCCCGCCCCCCCCTACCCTTTTCCCTCAAACCAAGATTCCACCTCGGCACCCCACGGTGACATTTTAATTTTGCGACAGAGCAATATACATACCCAGCCTGTCGATCTTTGCCTTTCCCGTCACCCTCCTGTCTCCTTTCTGCTGGTCACACACCTGTCACCGGTGATCTGAAGGGCTGGCACTGTATGGGGCTGTAGATGGGGGGTTGCTGTGTTGGGTCTTGATAGAGGAGGGTCAGGGGAGGGTGGGGGGGGGGGGGGGTCGGGAGGGGGGGGCGCGGGGGGGGTTTACTGATTTCTTTGACCCTGGACATGTATTGGGTGTGATAACGCTGCGCCGTTGAATACAAGGTGACTGATTGGCAAGGGGGGCTACCCTTTGGCAAGGGGGCAGGGGCAGCTCTGTCTGTCTGTCTCTGTCTGTCTGTTTGTATGTCTGTCAGTCTCTGTCTCTGTCTCTCTATATCTCTGTCTGTCTCTCTGTGAATGTATTTCCACCCCTCTTTTTTCGCTTGTATTTCCTAGACTACTTTATACGTTTCCCACACGAGGGTAGGATGAAAACAGGCCTATAAGTGCCTACTCCTTTTCCCTCAAAAAAAGTTTCCATTTCAGTTACTCTCTGTCTCTGTCTGTCTGCCTGTCTGTCTGTCTGTCTCTGTCTCTCATCTTCCACGACCATACATGTACGCGTGACCGGCACGATTTCCCGAACAGTGAAGTGTGTGATGAAGACGTCAGGATTTCAGATCGGCAATATTGCCGGCTTTCCTTCCACAATCCCCCACCACCTCCCGCCTACCACCCCTACCCCACCGTGCCTTCTTTCTTCTTCACCTGTCTTACCCTTCCCCCCACCACCCTTACCCCTACCACCCACCCACCCACCACCAATTCTTTCCCTCCGCAGTGTGCACACCTCACGTTGTGGCGTTTTTCATACTACCACGTATACCTCCCTCCCTCCCCTTTACTGACAGCGCTGGCTGTCAAATTTGGACGAATGAGAGTGGAGAGCGCCACATCAGCCGGCAAGCAAGCTCTTGGGCGAAGAGGGGAGGGAGGGAGGTACAGGTGGATTAACACTTGCCCCCCCCCCCTCCTCCCTTAACTCCCCTGCCACTCACCGAAGCCCCCTACCCCCAAACCCTCACCCCTTTCATGCCCCGCCATCCCCCACGGGAAGTAAGAAGGAGGAGGGGGGGAGGGGGGGGTATAGGAAGGAGGAGTGTTGCTGGGGTGGGAGTAGGGGAGGAGAGGAAGGGTACCCCTCAACCCCCCACCCCCACCCCCCACCCCCGAAAAAAAAAGAAAGAAAAGAAAAGAAAAAAGAAGCGAAAGAAAAAAAAAAAAAAAGAAGAAGAAAGATAAAAAAAAAAAAGCAACAACGTTGCTGAGTGTGTCGGTGGAGGTGTGACGAGCACTGTACTGCTGCGACTACTAGCTATAACACGGCTTGTGGTGCTCCTCTCCTCGCTTCGCTGGCGCTGAGCGGCGTTGAGTTGAGCTGTTGAAGGGGCAGGCCGGCAGGGGCAGGCAGGCAGGCAGGCAGACTGACAAGGCAAGACAAGACAGGACCGACCGACAGACTTAGACAGCGTCCCTGATGGAAGCCGACAACAAGTGAAGAGGTGGCCTACCTACCATACCACCCCCCCCTTCCCTTCCCTTCCAAAGCGGGCCGGAGAGAGGCACTACAAGCAGGGTGACAGGGGATCCAGCTGTTATCGGGGGGGCTGGCATCACGCTGCTAACACAGGGGATTAGGGTCGGGTGTCTCCGCGCTGACGGGATCACAACAACGCCTCCTGCAGGGAGGGGCCGAGAGAGGCGTCAAGGCGGCAAGGTGTCAGGCACTGACTGTGTGTTTGGGGGAGACTTTGTTTTTATTAAAAAGACAAAGCGCCTACATCGCCTTCCCCCCACCTCAGACGGGGGCGTCACAGGGAAGTCACAACCACCACCACCACCACACACCTACACTGCCCCATACCAGTGGGACTGACGTCACAAGGAGTTACACAGGTCATTATACCACCACCCAGTGTGACGACGTTACAAGGAGTGACCACACACCTACACCACCCAGTGTGACGTCACAAGGAATGACCACATACCAGTGGGACTGACGTCACAAGGAGTCACCTCACATCTACACCAACCAGTGGGACTGTCGTCACAAGGAGTACACAGGTCATTATACCACCACCCAGTGTGACGACGTTACAAGGAGTGACCACACACCTACACCACCCAGTGTGACGTCACAAGGAATGACCACATACCAGTGGGACTGACATCACAAGGAGTCACCTCACATCTACACCAACCAGTGGGACTGACGTCACAAGGAGTCACCTCACATCTACACCAACCAGTGGGACTGACGTCACAAGGAGTCACCTCACACGTACACTACTTACTGTGACGTCACAAGTCGTCACCTCACACCAACACCACCCACCGTGACGTCACAAGGAGTCACCTCACACCTACACCACAGTGTGACGTCACAAGGAATCACCAAACACCAACACCACCCAGCGTGACGTCACAAGGAGTCACCACACACCTACACCACTTAGTGTGACGTCACAAGGAGGCACAACATACCTACACCATTCAGTGTGACGTCACAAGGACTCACCAAACACCTGCACCACCCAGTGTGTGGGGAAACAGGCTGACTGTGCCTGTCCTGCCCGTTCCGATTTCGATCTTCTGCCCGACATTCTGACTTCCTCTGCTGGGTCTCTTACTTCTTCCTCCACCTGTGGACTTCCTGGGGAATGTCCGAATTCTGCGTGGTTTCCTGACTGACTGGAGAATTCCTGTTTTCCTGTGCGGGACTTCCTGTGGGAATTTCCGAACCGCCCTACGTCATTTCTTCACCTCCTGGGGAATTACTGCCATCCTCTGCGCGATTTCCCAATTTCCCTTGGATTAAATTCTTTTCATTTTTTTCTTTACTACGTATACTTGACTTCCTAGTTTTACTCATCTTGATTTCCTGACTTCCTCTGCCTGGGGACTTTATGGGGAATTTCTGACTTCCGGTGCATCACTTACGACTCAGTTCTTCCGCCTGGATACTTGCCGACTTCATCTGCTGGTGTTCCGACTTCCGGTGCCTGATTTTCTCTGCCTGGTGTTCAGGATCGTGCTGAAAGTGTTCAGCACGGCGATCAGCGGACAGTCACGACAAAGAACAAACTCAGCACACTTTGTGATTTCTGTGAACACCAAAACAGTGGCATCGTCTTCGGGTGAACAAAAAGGTCTTGGTGTTCCAGCACCTGCACGTCACTCAGGCCTGGTCTTCCAGCTGTGACGACTGAAGACCACCTGTTGATGTTGTGTCTTGTTTAGCGACGTGTCCTTCCGTCTGAGAGCTGTCACGTTGTGGAGATAACACCGTCTTTGCCCTACACTCCTCCCATCATAAGTATCGACTGCTGTGGTGGCTGTCCAAGTTTTTTCTTCATTCTCTGGTAGGTGCCAGCTTGTGGAGTCAGCGGAGACAGGAACCATCACACACTGGTCGGCTGTGTGACGTGTGTTGTGATGTGAACGTGCTGTCATGTGGCTCTCCAACCCCTACACAGTGTGAGCGGTCAGAGGCCACCTCGTGATGTGGCTGAGTTCTTGACGTGCAGTGCAGGGACCAGTGTTCACATGATGTAGAGGAGTGAAGAGTTCCTTTGTGTGCATGATGGGTGATGACGAGAAATATGTCTTCGCCATCGTGATCGTTTGAAGTGGGATTATCAGTGTCGCTGTGATCGTTTGAAGTGGGATTATCAGTGTCGCTGTGATCGTTTGAAGTGGGATTATCACTGTCGCTGTGATTGTTTGAAGTGGGATTATAACTGTCGTTGTGATCGAAGTGGGATTATCACCAGTGCTGTGATCCTTTGAAGTAGGATTATCATTATTGCTGTGTTTGAAGTGGGATTTTCACTGTCGTTGCGATCGAAGTGGGATTATCACTGTCGCTGTGAACGTTTCAAGTGGGATTATCATTGTCGCTGTGAACGTTTCAAGTGGGATTATCATTGTCGCTGTGATCGTTTGAAGTGGGATTATCACTGTCGCTGTGAACGTTTCAAGTGGGATTATCACTACTGTTGTGATCGTTTGAAGTGAAGTTATCGCTGCTACATACTACAGCAGAGGAGTAGGAGTGTGCGAACAGGAGAAGAGCCGTGCCGGGGCCGTGCCTCCTGGCTGTCGGACATCATCATCATCATGTGTTCTGTGGCACAGCTCAGGTGAGAGTCCACCAGCCTCTCAGCTGGCTGGTGCCCTTCCTTCCTTGTCTCAGTCCTCACCATCGCCACACATCGCCAAGCGGAGTGATGGCCTAGAGGTAACGCGTCCGCCTAGGAAGCGAGAGAATCTGAGCGCGCTGGTTCGAATCACGGTTCAGCCGCCGATATTTTCTCCCCCTCCACTAGACCTTGAGTGGTGGTCTGGACGCTAGTCATTCGGATGAGACGATAAACCGAGGTCCCGTGTGCAGCATGCACATAGCGCACGTAAAAGAACCCACGGCAACAAAAGGGTTGTTCCTGGCAAAATTCTGTAGAAAAGTCCACATCGATAGGAAAAACAAATAAAACTGCACGCAGGAAAAAATACAAAAAAATGGGTGGCGCTGTAGTGTAGCGACGCTATCTCCCTGGGGAGAGCAGCCCGAATTTTACACAGAGAAATCTGTTGTGATAAAGAGAAATACAAATACAAATACAACACATATCACGTGGCGAAGCTTCCACACTTGACACTTTGCTCACATGGTGATGTTTCAGTTTCGGTTCCAGTCTCTCAAGCAGGCGTCACTGCGTTCGGACAAATCCATATACGCTATACCACATCTGCTAGGCAGCTGCCTGACCAGCAGCATAACCCAGCGCGCGTGGTCAGGCCTTGAGTGCATGTTTATATAATTGTGTACCTATCCGAGAGGATTTCTTCTGCAGAATTTTGCCAGGGGACAACATTTTCTTTTGATGCCATGGGTTCTTTTTCAGCGCTCCAAGTGCGTGCTGCACACGGGACCTCGGTTTATTGTCTCATCCGAAAGACTTGATGACGCTCAGTTTGATTTTCCAGTCAAATTTGGGAGAAAGGGTGAAAACGGGATTCGAACCCACACCCTCACGGTCTCATTATATTGCACGCTGAGCGTCTTAACCATTCTGCCGCCTTACATGGCGAAGCTTCCACACTTTACATTTTGCTTACACAGTGAACTTCCAGACTCAACACATGACAAACTTACCCACTTCACACTTTTCTCATATGGTAAAGTTCCATGCTTTACACTTCCTCACATGGAAAACTTCAATGCTTTACACTTCCTCACATGGAAAACTTCAATGCTTTACACATCCTCACATGGAAAACTTTCATGCTTTACACATCCTCACATGGTAAACGTCCACACTATGCACTTTGCTAAAGTTTGCGTGGTTTGCATACATCTCATTTTTTAATAATGTTATCAACAGTTTACACACGTACAGCAGTGCAGAGCTTTCTCGATAAATATGTTTTTATATTATTCTCATCGAGTTGACCTTACTCTTTGACGGGCGCAATAGCCGAGTGGTTAAAGCGTTGGACTGTCAATCTGAGGGTCCCGGGTTCGATTCACGGTGACGGCGTCTGGTGGGTAAAGGGTGGAGATTTTTACGATCTCCCAGGTCAACATATGTGCAGACCCGCTAGTGCCTGAACCCCCTTCGTGTGTATATGCAAGCAGAAGATCAAATACGCACGTTAAAGATCCTGTAATCCATGTCAGCGTTCGGTGGGTTATGGAAACAAGAACATACTCAGCATGCACACCCCCGAAAACGGAGTATGGCTGCCTACATGGCGGGGTAAAAATGGTTATACACGTAGAAGCCCACTCGTGTGCATACGAGTGAACGCAGAAGAAGAAGAAGAAGAAGAAGACCTTACTCTTTGGTGGACGTTGACAGAAGAGGGCACTGGAAAGTCTTTTCCTCTCTTTGATTTCTGTTGTCATGCTCTGGATCTCTCTCTCTCTCTTACTTTCTTCCTCCCCCCCCCTCTCTCTCCTTCACGCAGCATGCGCATACTATGTTATTTTGTGGAGAATTGTGTATTTTCTATGCCATTTATTTGTTCTTTTGTTTTTATTATTGTTGTTTTTGCCATGCGATGTGTATGTGTTGTGTTTTTTTTTCTCTCTCACTTTTATCTCTTGTATTTCATAGACTAGTTTATACGTTTTCTTTACGAGGGTAGGATGAAAACAGGCCGATAAGTGCTTATTCCTTTTCCCTCAATAAAAAAAAGTTTTGATTTCGATTTCTGTGTCTCTCTTTCTCTCTGTCTCTGTCTCTCTCACTCACGCTGTCATGCATAATAAACACACGCACGTGCACGCACAAACTGTATGTGCGCATGCATGCGCCCACGGAAAACTCTCAAAACATTATGTGTTTCTGTTGAAGTTTTCAGGATATGGGTTATGTAAGTTACTTTTGATTTTTGCATTGTTGATTGATGGATGGATGGATGGATGGAGATAAATAGATATCGGAATTAATAAGATTTGTTCCCTTTGATTTTTCGTGGACGCAGTCAGCTTCTGTCTAAACATCTGTAGCCCAAATCTTATTTCCGTTATTATCTAAATTATACAGTGTCTTCTGAACAGAGATAGATAGATAGATAGATAGATAGATAGATAGAGAGAGAGAGAGAGAGAGAGAGAGAGAGAGAGAGAGAGAGAGATTGGTTAATTGTACAGGCTTTGGCCCCGCACAAGTGGAGTGATCAATGCGTATACA
>NC_134880.1:49730530-49733030 GCF_041734735.1 Babylonia areolata | reverse complement strand
CTTCCATCCCACCTCCATCCTTACACCCCCAACACTGAAATGAGAAAGTGTGGAAAAGATTTGATAAGAATGTCTGAATCCTGTCGCCCCCTTCCATCCCACCTCCATCCTTACACCCCCAACACTGAAATGAGAAAGTGTGGAAAAGATTTAATAAGAATGTCTGAATCCTGTCGCCCCCTTCCAGCTTACCTCCACCCCACACCCCCAACAATGGAGAAAAATAGGAAAAGAACTGAAAGGATGTCTAAATCCAATCGCTCTCTTCCAACTCACCTCCATCTCGTGCCTAATGATGATGATGACGATGACGATGATGACGATGATATTGATTACAATTGTTAAAAAATGCAGCTTCCCTTTCTGTCTAATGATAATAAGAGAATCTGATAATGTTTGAATTCGGGAAAAATAAATATAGGCGATATGTAATTGTTTCTTTTACATTATTATTATGATCAGTCTCAGCGATTGTAAGCCTTCATGTCATTCAGCATAGTAACACGCGCTGAAACTTCCTGGAATCGATACTGGTGTTCCGTTTTAACATCGATACCAGCCGCATGTGATAATCATGACCGAATAGGATGACCATCCCAGGACAGTAGAGAGGCAGGGGTGGGCATGTACCTAGGAAATACGTACCACACTGACACACTGACACCACCAGAACGACAACACGTGAATGAGATCACTGAAAATGTCGGTTTTGTCTGGCGACCCGAAATAGCAACGATTCGGTCCCTTCCATAATTACCAGACTCGTTGCCTAAACTACAAGTTCCTTGTTCCTTTATGAATCTTCAGTTCGTTCCACCTTGCATGCAGCAGCAACAGTGGGAGAACTTTGGAAACACATAATGGTATTCATCCCAGACTGGAACATTCTTCTGGGTCTTTGACTTATCTCAAAGAACAGCTACAGCGAAAGAGAGGAGAAAAAAATCAAGGTGCCTCGATGTGTCTCATATGAAACATTTGTCTGTGAATGGAACCAGGAGCCAGTTGCATTGCTCGGACGGAGGAGCCTAGTATGGTCGTAACCCGCTACTAACTGTGTGTAGTATGGAACTGACCAATGGCGTAGTTCGGTCAACGTAGGCATTTAGTTACGTGTAACTGTCAAAAAGTTAGAACCAAGCAACGCAACTGGCTCCACGAGACTTAGAATGTCAATAAACAAGGACAGTCACTCTGCTCCTCTTGTCGTTTTCTTCCACTGAAGAAGCAGGGAGATACTGGTTCCTCATGAGGTGACACCAACTGCCTAACGCCTCTTTCCGTGGACTCGCAGAACTACCTTCGCATAACACATTCACCAATGATCAGTGTTCGAGGCCATTATTTGTATTTGCATTTCTTTTTATCACAACAGATTTCTCTGTGTGAAATTCGGGCTGCTCTCCCCAGGGAGAGCGCGTTGCTACACTACAGCGCCACCCAATTTTTTTCGGGGGGTATTTTTTCCTGCGTGCAGTTTTATTTGCTTTTTTCCTATCGAAGTGGATTTTTCTACAGAATTTTGCCAGGAACAACCCTTTTGTTGCCGTGGGTTCTTTTACGTGCGCTAAGTGCATGCTGTACGCGGGACCTCGGTTTATCGTCTCATCCGAATGACTAACGTCCAGACCACCACTTAAGGTCAAGTGGAGGGGGAGAAAATATCGGCGGCTGAGCCGTGATTCGAACCAGCGCGCTCAGATTCTCTCGCTTCCTAGGCGGACGCGTTACCTCTAGGCCATCACTCCATGTTATTCCAGCATGGTTGTGTTTTGTCCTTGGGAAAGGCGCTTTTCTCTGATTTTTTTTTCTTCACCCAGGTATGAATGGGTAGGTTACCTGGGTTCGGTTTGGGGAGGTTAAAACGGCGGAAGGAGAGGATCAGGTCCCGCCTTTCTTTGCCGAGCCCCACACACGGTGCCGGGGGATACGGATTCACTTGCCCCGATGGCCGTTAAAGGCAAGGACCTCTCACCTTTTTAACCCGTGACATTCACCGCCATGATCTGGTTTGACGACATCACTCCGTGCATGGCAACAGAGGCCGTTTCTTTGTCGGCTCGTCTTGGTTCATTTGTTTGTTTTTGCCCGCATGGCTCTGTCCATCACTCCGGCATCTATTTGTGATTGATGAGATGAAGGGGAAAGGGAGTAGGGGGTGGGGTGGGGTGGGGGGGAGACATGGCACTAATTGTGGACATTATTCTTCCTGCTGGACGCAGGTTTCGTGAGGCTGCCATCATGTGCAACTGCCGTGCATGATGTGAGACTGTTCGTGAAGTCTTGTTGTTACACACTTAGCGAGTCTACGGTGTGGTTGACATCTGTCCCTGCTACCAATTTCCACTGCTCGGCTTTCAGCACTGAGATTGCTGTGTTGTCATGGTGACCTGTTGTTATCACTGACATTGCTGTGTTGTCATGGTGACCTGTTGTCAGCACTCAGATTGGTGTGTTGTCATGGTGACCTGTTGTCAGCACTCAGACTGCTGCGTTGTCA
>NC_134880.1:49713030-49725530 GCF_041734735.1 Babylonia areolata | reverse complement strand
AGAAGAAGGAGAAGAAGCAGAAGGAGAAGAAGAAGAAGAAGAAGAAGAAGGAGAAGAAACGAAAAGAAACGAAACGAAACGAAATTTATTTCACCAGGGTAATGAGATGAGCAAGTATACATACTTTTTTTTTCCACCCAGCCCTGGACAAAAACAAGACAAAACAAACAAACAAACAAACACCCCCCCCCCCACGCTCCTCCCCCCCCCAAAAAAAACAAAACCCAAAAAAACCCACGCAATTATCAAGCACAAGAAAAAAAAATCAAAGTACTGAATTGAGAAAAAAAAGAAAAAAATTGGGAGGGGGGGGGGGGGGGGGAGATGGAAGGAAGAAGAAGGTGGAGGAGGAAGAGAAGAAGGTGAAGAAATCGTATTATACACCACTGGGGGGGGGGGGGGGGGGGGGGGGGGTACGAGTTAACGTGAGTCATGGGCTGGATTAGATATATCCTGCCGTGAAATACCTCAAAGGGGAGTATATCTGGTCTGACATCCGTGTTAAGCGCGTTGGGTTACGCTGCTGGTCAGGCATCTGCCTGGCATATGTGGTGTAGCGTATATGGATTTGTCCGAACGCAGTGACGCCTCCTTGAGCTACTGAAAATGAAACTGAAACTGACACCCGTGGAGTCAAAACGGTGTTTGGAGTCATTTCTAGGGTTACACCGGCTCAGGATTTCCCACTGCCAAGAGAGAAAAGAGATCGACCGCATGCCTGGAAAAAACAAAAAACAAAACAAAAAAACTGCACAACACCAAGGTAAACTGTAAGCACCTCCTCCCTTTTCTGTCAATCTGTCAATCACACGTTAACCGCCGCCTTCCTCCAGGGCAAGATCCTATCGTGGCGGAGGCCCTGAAAACTAAACAAAGCAAAGCGAGGCGCGAATGTTGCCAGCGGTGTGAGATCCCGACAGCCAAGGTGTCGTCTGCTTGAGCCGTGAGTTTCTTCAGTCCGTGGTGTGTGTGTGTGTGTGTGTGTGCTGCTGGCGGGACACGTTGGGGTCCTGACTGCCGCTCTCCGCTCTGCTTGTAGTATCGGGGGCTTGCAACACCAACTTCAAACACAAACAGGGAACCAAAGCTTTGCAGTTACAGACGACTGCTGGCTCTTCCAAGTTCCCCATTGACTGTGTGGGTACCTTCTTCTCCGTGCTGCTAACTTTGCAATGTCCTCGTGAAACTGTGAAGAGAGGGAGGAAAGTTTGCCATCAGCAGAACTTGGGGAAGAGAGATCGCAGCAGTGTGAGTAGTGTGTGTGTGTGGAGAGAGAGAGAGGGAGAGGAGAGTCGCTTCAACACACGTGAAACTGGGAGCTGGTAGCTACACTGCCGATCATCCATCAAACGCTTCAGCAGGTCCCGTTGGGTTCGGGTGCCTGTGTGTGAGTGTGTGTGTGGTGTTCTGGAATCAAGGCTGTACTGTGAAGGGCTGAAGAAGGTTTCATGGAGGCCTTTGCTCCCCCTCTGACAATTAGAGAGGTGTTCAATCCGTGTGGAGGATAGCACGAGGAGAGAGCTATCCTCGTGTTTAGGAAAGAGGGGGTTAGGGTTCAGTTTGCCCACGCGGACTACTATACCACTATCGTGTTCTCCAAACTGATCGGTGTGTGTGTGTGTGGTCAGTGGCGGCAGTAGTGTGAAGGGGCGGTGGAGGGGGTGGGGGGGGAGGGGAGCGATTCCACTCGCTACAAGGGGCAGGATGATGATGACAAGGGGGCTATGAATGATATGACAGCAGGATTAACTGTTACGGGCCATGCCGACATGGCGGTAAGTCTGCACAGCACAGCTTTTGCTTGTGTCTGTCTGTCTGCTTCTCTCTCTCTCTCTCTCTCTCTCTCCATCTCTGTCTGTCTGTCTCTCTATTTCTGTCTGTCTCTGTGTCTGTCTTTCTGTCTTTCCTCTGTGTGTATGTGTGTCGTGTGTGTGTGTGTGTGTGTGTGTGTGTGTGTGTGTGTGTGTGCGTGCGTGTGTGTGTCTGTGTCTGTGTGTCACTCTGAGTGTGTGTGTGTGTTTGCCGTGACCGGTGTGTTGAGACCGGTGCAGAGTATTTCAGTTCTACTTTCATCATAACATATTGCTATACCAATAACAACAGTGTTTTTGTTGCACACGTGTGCATTCACAAGCACAAATCGCACGTGCAAGCACTTGTTTATAAATTCTCTTTATTTTATTTATTTTTTTAGGGGTGGTGTGTGTGTGTGTGTGTGGGGGGGGGGGGGGTGAAATACAAAACGGGAATAGCCAAACAAAAAAATTGACAGCATCATTCCTCTCTTCACCAGTGTGTCTTTTTGAAAAATCATTTGCTCTTAATCCTATTACAATGACAGTGACAATAGTAATAATTATGATAAAAACATGAATACTAAATGAAAATGAACAGACGACGACGATGATGATAACAATAACGATAACGACAACAGCTGTTATAAGACAGACAATTCCCTGCATCGAACAAATCTTATCTCAAACTATATCTGTTCATTACATCTCCCAGTTCCTTTCTCCGTTTCTTACAAATCATGATGATTATCTTATTCTGATTGCATTGGCACGCGTTTGTGTGTTCGTATGGGATCGTATATGGTGTGTGTGTGTGTGTGTGTGTGTGTGTGTGTGTGTGTGTGTGTGTGTGTGCGCGCGCGTGCACGTGTCAGTGCTTGTGTGCGCGCGTGCACGTGTCAGTGCTTGTGTGCGCGCGCATGTGTTGCTTGCGGCGGGTGTGTGTGTGTGTGTGTGTGTGTGTGTGTGTACATGTGTGTGTGTGTGTGTGTGTGTGTGAGCGCGTTCATGCGTGTGCTTACTTGAACAAACACTTGTCCCGTTCATATGTTCATGTGGTGCATGTAGTTTCCCATTCCCTGTGTTTAATTCAAGTATGGCATGTGTTCGTTGGTTTTGTTGTTGTTGTTTTTTCTTTTAAGAGTTGTTCCTCTGTTTTGTTTGCGCACACTTCATTAGTTTGTGCCGGCATGTGTTCCCCACACCGCCCCAGAACTGCTACATGGATCCACCCTTCTCCACTAATTATTATTTTAAGCCTTTGGGAATGCAAGCAAATACATGATGGTGTTGCTGATGAAGAATTTTTGGTTTGCGTTAAGTCTTGTGAGGAGATCATTTAGACTCAGGGATATAATATATACGCATGTATTGGCTCACTCACACGTGATTGTGTTGAATTTTATTACCTGACATGGAACAGACTGTGACCAAGCCATGATGATGAGAATCATAATGATGATAATGATAACTTTAACAATGACTATAATCACATCATCATCATCATAAAAAATAACTATAATCAGTAATAATGATAATGATGATGTATATGATGGTGATAGGATAGGATGTCTTTGTGTTAATTCTTTGCGTGCTTGTGCGCGCAAGCACCTGCGCTCGTCTCATTATGTGTGTGTGTGTGTGTGTGTTCTGTGTGTGTGTGAATGAGTGAGTGTATGTGTGAGAGCGAGTGAGTGAGTGTGTGTGTGTGTGTGTGTGTGTGTGTGTGTGTGTGTGTGTGTGTTTTCCCACTGATCGTCCCTGTCGCTGTTCGGTCTGTCTATCATAGACAACAATAAGATCCATGAATGATTTTGGCTTCACTCCACCCACACCCATCCTGTTCTTTGACCAGCAGTTATCTTTTTCTCTCTCTCTTTCTTAAACTATATCTCTGACTCACATTGTCTCTCGTTCGGTCTGTCTGCACATTCTCTCTCTCTCTCTCTCTGTGTGTGTGTGTGTGTGTGTGTGTCCGTCTCTATCTGTCTGGATGTAAAAAAAAGCACGCCAATGCTTATCCTCGAAAATAAATGTGTCCCCCTCTCTCTCTCTCTCTCTCTCTCTCTCTCAGTTTTCTCTCTCTCTGTTCTCTGATCTCTCTCTCTTCTGGTTCTCTTAATTACTGTTGTTGATCTTCCTCTTCATCATCATCATCATCATCTTCTTCTTCTTCTTCTTCTTCATCATCATCATCATCATCATCATCATCTTCTTCTTCTTAATCATCATCATCATCATCATCATCTTCTTCTTCTTCTTCTTCTATGTTCTACTCCTCTTCGTCTTCTTCTTGTACTACCCGAATAACGATGGTCTTGTGGAGGGAAGAGAAGGGAAATGGGGATTCGTGTTGCCCCAGCAAGTGTTGATATGAACGTGTCAGGGGTTGCTTTCATCACCACCCAAACATCCCCTTCCCCCCACCCCCGCACCCTCCCGACCACCCTCCCATCCACCAGATAGACCCTCCACACCTTAGTAGATGCACCCACCTCCCTTACTATTCCTCTTCCCCCTTATACCTCTTCATCATCCCCATGCATGCCCCTATACTCCTTCCCTCCCCCCCTCTCTCCTGCCTCCCCAGCACCCCCACCCCTCCCTCAGCTCCCCCGCTGACCATTAATTTTTATTCAGTCCAGTCGTCATCCTGTTATCCTTCCTCGCTGATCTATATGTACTGTCTTATTGTAACAGTGATTCATATAAATTTTTACTAAGTACAGTCATGCACCCATTCTCGCTCGACACACAGACACACATATTTACACACACACACACACACACACACACACACACACACAGAGTCCTGATGTTTATGACCCTGTGCTGTTGGCTGGACAATAAGCAATAACGTCGCACACACACACACACACACACACTCTCTCTCTCTCTCTCTCTCTGAGTCTCTCTCTCTGTGTCTCACGAACACACACTCTTGCGCGTGCACACACACATGTAATATATACTTTGTTTTTATATCACAATTACATACAGTCACACACACACACACACACACACACACACACACACACAACAAAAACTCAATGCAGTACAGCGGCCTTGTATTGTGTTGACAAGCTTCACAGCGCTACAATACGCGTCGTACAAGTGGTAAAGGAAAAGGCAGTCACGTCAGCGTCGGGTACTGGTATGGGGGTAGAGAACCGGGTAGGTTGTGGGCCTTGCCTTTGTCGCTCCCCACCTTCTTATCAGATGGAAAGGTGTGAACGCACCCCGTCCTCCTTCCTACTCCTCCTCCCCCACCCATTTCATTCCCTCCCCCCCACACCCCCCACACACACACAGAGTTCCTCTCCCACCCCCACCCCACCCCCACCACACACCCTCCCCTTACTCTTTTTTTTCTCTCCACCTTCTTTTGCCAGCACTCCTTTTCCCTTACAACCACCAGGGTCTTTTTGCTACCTGCGGGCCGACAAGGCATGCTCCGAAGCGTACACACATAGCGCTACACTGCACTTGAAAAGGAGGGGGTGGGAGGGGGGCAGGTTGGGGCTGGGGGGGAGGGGGTGGTGGTGGCTAGGGGTGGGTGGGTGGGGAGTTGGTTCCCCCCCCACATAACCCCCCCATTCCCCATACCACGCTTCCCCTCACCACCTCCACCACCTCCCTCCCCCCTCTGTATGCCTTCAACACACACCCTTACCTCACCTTCTTTCTGCTTCAGTGGTGGAGGTGGTTTTCTTTTTTTTTCTTTTTTTCTTCTTTCTTTTTTTTTCTTTCTCTCGTAATAACGCAATGCCCCTCACCCCTCCCCCTAGTCGCCCCCCCCCCCCGACCCACCCCAATCACCTTTCGTTGTCATTCTGTCAGGAGAGACACGAGCTGAGACTCCAGGTGTTGGCGGCAATGTCTTCTCTCCTTTCTTTCTGTCCTTCATTCCTTCACTCCTCCTTCATTCACCCATTTTTCTTTTTCTTTTATTGACATTATTGATTTTTATTTTTGTGGACGGGGTTGAGCGCTGAAAACGACCATATTCTGACGACATGACCATAGGCATTAGGTACACACACACACACACACACACACACACACACAGAGAGAGAGGGAAAATAAACACATGAGGGTGGCGGTAAAATCGGGGTCGATGAATAATCAGATGCTCTTCTCTTCGCGAGAGTGCGCGCGCGCGCGCGCGCACACACACACACACACACACACACACACACACACACACACACACACACACACACACATATATATCTCTCTCTCTATATATATATATTTAGAGGGAGAGAGAGAAGGAGAGAGAGAGAGAGAGAGAGAGAGAGAGAGAGAGAGAGAGAGATGTATGTATAATGTAAACGACAAACAGCGAAGATGGAGAATATTAGCTTACTGCCCATCTTCATCGTTAAAATAAATGCAATGCATTTGAACAGGTCTGCAATTCTTAAATGTTCTGGGTAAACTATGTAGATTGATAAAACATAAACGATATACAACACTGAAACCCTGACATTGATTTTTTTAATATTGGTTTTGGTTTAAGAATTAGGATGAATTCGAAATGAAAATCAAAAGAGATTTCTACCTGATAATTTATTTTAGAGTTTAGATAAAATCGAACAGAGATTCAGAACAAGATATAAACATTTTCTAAACAAATAGTTGCTTGGATATTGTAGTCTTTTACTAGTTCATTAGTAACAAATAGTGGATATTTTGGTGAAAAAAATGATTGGAATGAGTGAGTTAACTGTTGAAGGTGAACAGAGTTTTACTAGTTCACTCACGAGGACTTGTTTTATCCACAAGGTTTATGTGTAGGCTTAACACATCTGTACGACTGTAGTGTCTATCTCTATTCCCCTCCATTGATTCTGCGTCTTAGCCCCACATTGTAAGTCTACTTTCAGTGACTTTCAGAATTTTCTATTTCACATCATCTTCAAGGCAGCTTTTCAAAATCCCGAAAATCTAACTTGATACTTCTTAACTTGTTTCTGTCTATTCTGTGTTCTTTTTGATTCCTTGCGAATTGATAATACGCCTTTTTCAATATATCGATCAAATTATTTAGTGGTTTGATTTTCGTTCTGCAGTTCTCCGTCAACAGGTTAAATATTTCTCTTAAAGCGGATTTGAAACAGTTCGGCCAGTTATATCACAAGATACTTTTTACACTACAGGCTGATGATGGTAATGATGATGATGGTGGTGATGATGATGATTAACATTGTATATAATAACAATGGAATGCGTCCTTGCTAGCAAATTTCCATGGTACATGATTTTGCGACTGCACATGACATTATGATTGTTGAGTGTTTTCTTTTGTCATCTGAGGAAGAGAGGACACACTTTGAATGAAACAAACAACTGGCATTAAGGGGGGGTTGGGTTGGGGGGAAGCACACACACACACACACACACACACACACACACACACACACACACACACACACACACACGTCTATCTATCTGTCTGTCTGTCTGTCTGTCTGTCTGTCTGTCTGTCTCTCTCTCTCTCTCTCTCTCTCTATATATATATATATATCTGTATATATAACTGGAGACCTACGAAATACTAGAAAACTGCGGTTGTAGCGTAGAAGTATAGTTTCAGAACAGACGATGGTCAGGATGGGGCAGTTGTTGAGTTTAACGACCTATTGACATGCGTCCTTAAAATTTTGTTGTTCAGTGCTGGGGTCTTGGCTTGGTGAAGGTTTCGGTGTTCGAGGGGGTAGAAGGTCAATCAATCAACCAACCAACCAATCAGTCAATCAGTCAGTTAGTCAGTCACTTTATTGCCTGACACAAGAGTACAGAAATTCGCCTCCAAGCGTCCCAAGAGGGAATCTGGGAGGTGACCTGGAGTTAAAAGTTGAGAAGCGCGCAAGTGAAGAGTTGAGCTAGAGTTACTTTTTGACATCACTCTTTTTTGTTTATATACATTTGGTGTGCGTAAATGTTGTTCGTGTGTAATGTTTAAATACCTCCAGGGGGGTTAATGAAACAAATTTTTTGCTTTGCCTTCTTAATTCGAGTGATGGCCTGGGAATGGTATTGGTGTTTCTGTACGTGGCAGGGCTTACAGCACTGAGAACTGTGAAGTGTTGATGTAACCATCGAGCTCAATGGTCGAGTTCCTATACTAGCCCAGTGGGTGTAACGCGTTTGCAGACTATAGAGGACGTCGACCCCATGGATTTTGTGGGTAGACAGGTGAAAACTGACCTCTCTTTCTGTGGCCGGGTGGGTGGGTGGGTGGGTGACCGCGGGTCTGTTGGAACTTAACTGCCCGTGTCAGGTGAATAGTTGTTTGTTTGTTTATTTGTTAAGACGTCGTGCAAAAGCCAGTTGTTGGCGATGTTTTATTTATTTATTTATTTATTTTCTGGGCGATTCACCATAGAAAAGCTGACTGCGGTCAGTGTGTGTGTTCTGTTTGTAGTGGTCAGGGGCCAGTTGCATTGCTCGGACGGAAGAGCCTAGTATGGTCGTAACCCGCTACTAACTGTGTGTAGTATGGAACTGACCACAGGAGTGCTGCAGTGACCTGGTAGTGGTAATGCGCCTATGAATCCACAGTCCGCGTTTTCAGTTCTCATGTGTATATATATATATATATATATATATATATATATATATAGACTGTCCACACTGCGTCAGAACCTTCCGGGCGCAGATTGGCCTGACCAGTCATCTGCGCACCCACAGAGCCCAACCCACCCACCCCCAGGATGACTAGATGGTCCTCGTCGATCCCGACGGACGAACCACATACATAGACAGGGATTTTTACTCTCCCATCCAATGCTACCGATTCAGCTAGCACGCAGGTGAATAAAAGGTACATTGGAACAAACCCAGACACTTTCATTTCACTATATGTGATGTTTGTGATGGGCATAGATCTGCGTGTTTTGTGTTGCGGATAAGAGAGACAGGGGAGAGAGAGAGAGAGAGAGAGAGAGAGATGGAATGGTTTACTCAAATTCAGGCCTCAGCCCAAAGTGATGGGGTTCACTTGAACATTCCACATACAACTCAACAACATTAGCAAACAAGCATAAATGTAACTATGCAATAAAACACACATCATATCAGTTTCTTAAAGAAACAGTTTCTCTCAGTTTGAATGACTTAGCATGACAAAAACAAGGAAAGGTCGTGGACCTCATTTGTACTGCTTGGAGCAAAATCAGTTTAAAGAGAGGAATCATATAATCTGTACAATTGGGCGAGCGAGCGAGCGAGAGAGAGAGAGAGAGAGAGAGAGAGAGAGAATATAACGGTAACGATCTTCATTCATATAAGGCCAAAGCCACATTCTGAAGGGGGTCAGTTGAACAAGAAATAAAAGAAAATTACATGACACAGGAAACCGACACCAAAATTCAACCCAAAATAGCTATTACATCAGAATACAATATTCAGTATCATGCACGGAAATTACAGTTCGTTGCCTGTTCGATGCTGCATACGAGTAGACAGACACGTTTTGTGGAGTAAACTAATGTCTTTACGACATGAGAAAATCAAAGCTAGAAGTAGAAGGATATTTGTAATATTTTGTTTGATTTTTTTTTTTTCTGAGGTCACTCAAAGTCGGCTTGTCGAGAGAGAGAGGGGGGAGGGTGGGAGGCGGGGCCTGGAGGAAGGGGGGGGGGGGGGAGAGGGTGGCACAGGATAAGGACAAGCATGTGTTTTGTGGCCCCGCATAAAAACCGTTTGTCATGCGCGCGTCTATTTTGCACACATCCGTTCCCGCAGAAAGCGCGTTCGCCTTCACCGCTGTGTTGTTGTGGCGAAGGGGCGTGCACGTGCAGCACTGTGATTTGGCTTTCGTGTCAGAGGCGTCACTGGGAACCATGACTAATGGTGGAAACTGATGAAGGCAGTGGGGGACAGAGGGTGGTGGTTAAGGCGTTGGTGTGGTGGTTGTGTGTGTGGGGGGAGGGGAGGGGGTGAGGTGGGGGGATTGGGGGGGGGGGGGGCAGATTACAGAATGGTTAGCGCCAAAAGCGTTCGTTGCCTAGCCGCCATTGATTAATGTAATGGTTTGTGACTTACCATAACCTTTCTTTTACCCAAACGACAAATGCCCAGTTTCTGTAATTGCCCCATATAGCTCTGCCTCTTAATTGTCAGGAAATACTTTGATAGCTTTACTCTGAAACAAAATGCCCTTCCACGATTTATACCAGTATGTATACAGATACAACTGAAGTGTACCTGCTGTTGATGTTGAGCTTTGTAAAAGTAAGGCCTTACCCCACTACCGCCAGAAATGGCGGACATGTTGGTGATGCGTTCAGAAGTGCAGTGCTTTCTTCGGGACCAGTGACAGTCACTGTTGATGCTACACTTCTGGTTTCGCTTTTTGACATATATATATATATATATATATATATATATATATATATATATATATATGTACACACATTGAGAAACCAGACTGGATTTATTTGCATTTTATTTGTTGACTTTTCATCTCCTTTCAACTATATTCGGCCACGTTCAGTCGTGGAAGTTAACAGCATTTAAGGTAAAACAGTTTTCTCGCAAAACTAACCCAGTCCGTTAGCTTTCAAAAAGGTCTGCCTTCTGTTGAGACATAAAAAACTGACTGAGTCCGTTAGCTTTCAAAAAGGTCTGCCTTCTGTTGAGACATAACTTCTCCTCGTGCCTCACAAACAAAAACAAAACAAAACAAAAAAACAACACCCCCCCCCCCCCCCCCCCCGAAAAAAGCAAACCAAAAACAAACCGCAACAACAAACGAGTTTTCCTTGGCAAAATTCTGCAGAAAAGTCCACTTTTATAGAAAAACAAATAAACGTGCAGACAGGGGAAACACACACACACACACACACACACACACACACACACACACACACACACACACACACACACACAAACAAACAACCGGGTGGCGCTACTCAGTGGCGACGCGTTCTCCCTGAATTGCACACAGAAAAAAAAAATCTCTGTTGTGTCAAAAAGTAAAACAATACAACACAATACAATCACCAGAAAAAAATTGTTCTGTCAAAACGTAAAACAGTACAAGACAATACAACCACCAGTAAATAATCTGTTGTGTCAAAAAGTAATACAATATAACACAATACAACAATCACCAGGAAAAAAAAAATTAGTCAAGTCAAAAAGTAAAACAATACAATACAAATCAATAACGTCAACTCCCAACCTCAAGTTTATTGTGATACGGGTGACAGGGAAAAACCACCCCGGGAAATTGGTGGGTGGGGGAGGGGAGAGGGGGTGAGGGGAGAGGAGGGGACCTATCTGACTTTACACTGACACCACCAGAACGGCACCATGAGCTGGGGAAATGTCAGTTTTTATGTCAGGTGTCTGTGATTCGAACTCATAACATTTTGAGTACTGCGAGCTCGGTTGAGTCAGACAGGTCTGCAGGATAACAACAGTGGGTTGTTTCACACTCGACGAGCTCTCTCTGTGTCTCTCTCTGTCTCTGTCTCTCTGTGTCTCTCTGTCTCTGTCTCTCTGTGTCTCTCTCTGTGTCATTAACCCCCCCTCTCTCTCTCTCTGTATCATAATCTGTCTCTCACTCTTTATCTGTGTCTCTGTTGTGTGTCTGTGTGTCTGTCTCTCTCATATATTACAGCTCTCTCCCCTCTCTTTCCATATGTCACATTGTATCTCACTATTTATCTGTCTGCCGCTGTGTGTGTGTGTGTGTGTGTGTGTGTACGTGCGTGCATGCGTGCGTGCGTGCGCGCGAGCGAGCGTTTACAGGTTCGGCTGCCAAACCAGACGCGTTGAGATGGATGAAAGCCGTTAGGCTGGTTAATGTTAATAGCAGCGCTCATTAGCATTGCACGTGCAGCCACTATCCCCTGGCAGCTTTTGCGGCAAGGAAGAGGACTATTATGGGATGGAGTTACACCTTCATTGTGGCAAGCACCCACACCCCCTTCACACACACATGCACGCACACATGCACGCACACACACGCACGCACACTCACACACACATACACACAGAGCACGCATATACCCTCTTTCTTAGTCCCACCCATTCTTCGCTTCACTCTGTCAAGACTCAGAAAGGGAATGGAGACTGAGGCATGAGGAAGCAAAGCACAGAGAGAGAGGCACACAGAATGACTGACAGAACGACAAACAGACAGAGGGAGATGGGCATATGGAGGTAGACAGTGCGACATTAACAGACAAGACAGAGAGAGAGAGAGAGAGAGAGAATTCAGAATTCAAAACTTACAAATTTCTCAAGGATTGATAGTTTAGGCATGATATATTCTTTCCATTCTATCTACACACACACACACACACACACACACACACACAGAAAGAGAGAGAGAATTCAGAACTATAAACTTACAATTTTCTCAATTATTGAGCTTTAAGGCATAATATATTCTTTTCCATTCTGTCTGAGAGAGAGAGAGAGAGAGGGGGGGGGGGGGGGATTTGTCGAAGAAATCGGGCAGTGTCAGCCTTGTGATGCATAATATATATATATATATATATATATATATATATATATATATAATATATGCCACACTTGCACGTTGTCAGATCTGCATCCGGTTCCAAAGTTCTGACCTTCATCTGAGGTTGACTGACTACTCGCCACACACCACCACCTAACCAGTAGACCTGTCGAATTATCACACCCTATGGAGTGATCGGGGTACACACTCTGCCCGGCTTAAAT
>NC_134880.1:49685530-49708030 GCF_041734735.1 Babylonia areolata | reverse complement strand
GGACACCTGTCCTGTGGTTGCCTGTCCTACAGCCTGCTGCATGATCGTGTCTTGCTTTGGTAGTGTTTTTCTTACTTGACGTTTTCAATGATGCACTTTATCTTTGATCAGAAGACACGACACGAAAAAAAATGTGACAAATGATCTCTCTCTCTCTCTCTCTCTCACACACACACACACACACACACAGATACACACATAAACACACACACACACACACACACACACGGAGAACCACAGCAGAAGGGACAGCTACAATCAGTACAAACCCTGTCAACCCCTGCCCTGGCCAAGGTGTGAAGTGCTCCACAACTCCTTCCCCCCCCGCCCCCACCCCACCCCATTCATCTCCACCCATCCCTACTCCATACCTCCAACCCCCACCTAAACCCCCGCCCAATCTTAACCCCCGCCCTCACTTCTCCTCTCCCCATACTTACCTGGGGAGTGAGATAGGTGTCACACAACCTTTCCCCTGCCTTCTTCTGCACAAGACAGGTGTGTTATGGGGGCGGGGTTGACAGGCAAGTGACGGACACAGGCCCCGCCCCCCTGGCCCAGTTGTGTGGAGGGAAAACAGAAAGACTTGGTCCTGCACTGCAGCACACTTCAGTATTGGCGCTACTTCTTGTCGAAACCTCTCAGTGCCTGTGATTTTTGCATGGTGTGTTCGTGCATGTGTGTGTATGTTTGTGGGTGCGCGCGCGCACGGGCGCGTGTGTGCACAACGCTGTGGTGTTTGCTGCTCCTGTGGATGCCGGCCTGTGTGCCCGAGTCTGTGTTACGTGCCCTGTTCGGGGTGCCCCGGTTCTCTTTCTAGTCTCCACCAGTGTCCCTGTATCGATGTGTGTGTGGGGTGAGGGGTGGAGGGGAAATGTTCAATTTTACGTCTGATATTTGATGTGTGGGATGGTGCCCGGCGTGTGTCAGTGAGCTAAGGGGGTAGGGGAATGAAGACCTTGGGACGACATCGGTCTACGCTCTCTCTCTACTCCGTCCCTCTCTGTCTCTCCGTCTCTCTTGCACAGGTGTCCAATTGTGCGCAGGTGCACAAAACACAGCGAGATTTACTTCTTGTCAGCTTGACAGTTCAGTGACAGGAACCAAAGACTTTGCACACCACAGGTGTTTGTGTTGAGTTGGGTCAGCCACGTGCGCAATGGCGGACACAGTGTTACTCTGTGTGTGTGTGTGTGTGTGTGTGTGTGTGTGTGTGAGTGTGTGTGTGTGTGTGAAGGGGGCGGGTTATAAACGATCTAAGTGCCCAGGATGGACATGCCGTTTCTTATTGTCCAGTTTGTCTTTAGCTGTGGAGCATTGTGCACACGGTCACTGTCACAGCGCGAGCAAGGGGAACATGACGAAACGTTGACAGAACCACGTGCGCCTCGTTTCTTTAGTCCACTCACTGTCAGCAGCAGCTTTTGCCGTCTGACCTACTTTTAAAATTTGTGACCCTGAAGAAAGCGCACTGCGTGATCCTTTGCGTGGCAACGCCAGAAACCCCCCCAAAAAACAACAAAAAACAAAAAAATCCTACTCACTATAATAATAAATAATAGTAATAAAGTGCATTTCAAGACGCTTATTCCCTTGGAGAGTTCAAAGCGCAATTACAATTTCTAAAGAAGGCAAGAATATTTACACACTTTTCTACAAAACTATCCTCATCCACACACAAGCATATATGTATATGTACACTCACATACAAAAAAGTATGCACACACACACACACACACACACACATATATATATATATATATAAAATAATAATAATAATAAATTATATATATATATATATATACATAAATCATTAAAAGGTTTCAGCACTTAGAACCTATGGCGGAGTACCTTACAAATGGTACCTTGGAGTTGGAAGGAAGAGGGCGGAGGGTGGGGGTGATGACCAACAACACGTACCCCCGGGATAACATGGTGAAAGAGAAGCTCGCCAAATTATTGTGCCAGGATTATAAAATTACAACGAAAAAGTATTAAAATAATAATGATGATGATGATAATAATAAAAAAGGAAACAGTGTGTGATGTGAAAGAATGAGGGAGAGTGTGAGTCGTGGTTGTAACATTGCTGTGCTTGTTGAAACATTAACTCTTCGCCAGTAAGAGCTGTGGGTATAGACTGTGGTGTATATGACATGTGTGTTTGTATCTTGTGTCACAGCGGTGGTGACAGCGAGGGGAGGCCACCACCCTCCGCCCCCCGCCCCCCGCCCTCTGCATGGAAGGGCATGGGGGCCCCCTGCCTGTGTCGGACCATCCACCCCCTTCACACCACCACCTCCACCTCCACCACCACCGCCACTGTCGCTGTCCACCCGTGCCATCAACCTCTGGCTCCTCGACACCTGCTTCTGTTGCTGGTGCTGCTGATTGTCTGCACCCTGGCTGGGGTACCGGGTAGGTGGTCCTTCACTTGTGATTTTTGGTTTGTTGTTGTTTTTTTGTTTTGTTTTGTTTTTTTGCCTCGGTGGCTGTATTTAATTTGGAAGAGTATGGAGTAGGTGGCACTCCAGTTGTAGTGTACTTTAGAACAGTATCGAATAGGTGGTCCTTGTCCTTCAGTTGTGCTTTTTTTTCTTTCAACCTTGCTGACTGTGTTTACTTTGGAATGGTATCGAGTAAGGTGGTCCTTCAACTGTAGTTTACTTTAAAAGGGTGGCGGATAGGTGGTCCTTCAGTCTCTGTGGTCTGTCTTTACCCTTGAATGGTATCGGGTAGTTTGGTCCTTCAGTTCATGGAGTCAGTGTTTACCTTGGAATGGTATCGGGTAGGTGGTCCTTCTGGTATGTTTTTACCCTGGAAGGGTGTCGGGTAGCTGGTCCTTCAGTTCACGGAGCTGGTCTCTACCTTGGAAGAGTATCAGGCAGTTTAGTTTTTCACTTCATGGAATCAGCCTTTATCTTGGAAGGGTGAGGGGTAGATGGTCATTCAGTCTCTTTAGTCGTTTTTGTTTTCTTTTGAATAATTTTTTGATTCAGTTATGACAATATTCAAAGAACAGAAACACACACAACAGATAGAAAAATACAAATATCTTTACCCTGGAAGGGTATCAGGTAGGTGATCTGTCTCTACCCTGGAAGGGTGTCGGGCAGTTGTCTCTGTGGTTTGTCTCTACCCTGGAAGGGTATTGCGTAGTTGGTCTTTCTTGTCAGTCTTTACCTTGGAAAGGTGTCGGGTAGTTGGTCTTTCTGGTCTGTCTTTAGCTTGGAATTGTATCGGGTAAGTGGTCTTTCTGGTCAGTCTTTTCCCTTGGAGGGTGTCGGGTAGTTGGTCTTTCTGGTCTGTCTTTAGCTTGGAATTGTATCGGGTAGGTGGTCTTTCTGGTCAGTCTTTTCCCTTGGAGGGTGTCGGGTAGTTGGTCCTTCAGTCTCTGTGATCTGATTTGTTTTTACCTTGGAAGGATGTCGGGTAGTTGGCCCTTCTGGTCTGTCTTTACCTTGGAAGGGTGTCGGGTAGGTGGCCCTTCTGGTCTGTCTTTACCTTGGAAGGGTGTCGGGTAGGTGGCCCTTCTGGTCTGTCTTTACCTTGGAAAGGTGTCGGGTAGTTGGTCTTTCTGGTCTGTCTTTAGCTTGGAATGGTATCGGGTAGGTGGTCTTTCAGGTCTGTCTTTACCTTGGAAGGATGTCGGGAAGGTGGTCCTTCAGTCTCTGTGGTCTGTCTCTACCATGGACGGGTGTCTGGTAGATGGTCCTTCAGTTCATGGAGTCATCTTTTACCCTGGATGGGTGTCGGGTAGGTGGTCCTTCTGGTCTGTCTTTACCCTGGAAGGAAATCGAGTTGTTGGTCTTTCAGTTCATAGAGTCAGTCTTTACCTTGGAAGGGTTACGGTTAGTGGCCTTTCGGTCTCTGTGGCCAGTCTCCACCCCAGAAGGGTGTCGGGTAGTTTGTCGTTCACTTGTAGTCTTCAAACTTTGGTGGGTATCAGGGACGTCGCTGTGTTGTCTCAAGGCCTGACCACTGCGTTGGATTTATGTCCAGTCATCTGCTTTGTGCACAGGACGTGGTGTAACGTATATGCATCAGACAGCACCCTTTGACACCCTGCTTGAAGCTGACACTGAAACAGTCATAATAAGCTCAGTTTTGACCCTCCACCCCCTACCCCGTTCCCGCCTGCCCCGACACTGAACACCACAGGCCGATCGATAGCTGAACCGTCTGAGCACCACAGCCACTGGATAAAGCTGCATGTGATTGATCTGACTATATCGATCATCAGCTGGACCTCTGTCCGAGGAAGGAAGAAGTGCAGCAGTGAAGGAGAGTGTGAACGAGGATTAAAGCATTTGAGATGACCTTGACCCTCACCCTGACCCTTCTGGCCTGGCCAAGGTTACAGGGATTTTAGGGGGTCGTGGGACGCGTTCGGGAATGTTGTGTTTATACACGAAGCTGTAACTTCAGATAACCCCACATCTTTCTCTGTCTTCGTCTCTGTCTCTCTGTTTCTCTCTCTCTATGTCACACATGTATCATACACACACTCACCTGCAGCAACCAGTCGTGACTGTTGCCACAACGAACCTGGCAGAGTGTATGCAGGTTATGAAACAGAAGGCTGGTGATAGCATCACACCACACACACACACACACACACACACACACACACACACAGTGTCCCCTCCATGCAGACGCACCCAAACAGTATACATTTCCCATACACATACACACACCACTCATCCCCCCCATCTCCCCCTCCCCACAGACAGACAGACACACACACACACACACACACACACACACAGAGGGGAAAGGAGGCAAGGTCCAGGATGGCCAGAAACGCCAGGTATACACTGCAGCTGGGGGTCCATCAGCAGCTACACACAGAGGTCGTGGAGCACAGAACGAGTGCGTTCCGCCACTGTGCCCCCCAATAGGTGGCAGGCTACAAGGGGCCACGACTCACTGCCCACCATCAAAGCCAGCCCCCACCCCCAACTACACCCCCACTTCCCTTCAGTTATCTTCTTCTCTCCCTCCATGTCCCCTTCTAACCGCTTTGCGCCGCAAGAAGAAGAACTCGGTACGTGTGTAGGAGCAGTGTAAGGAAACTACAGGCCTCAGCGTGCTGTCCCGAGAAGGCAGAGAGGACCCTTCCTTTTGTTCATTTGTTCTCTGATGCTGTGAAGTCCCCCTTCTGCTCTCTCTCTCTCTCTCTCTCTCTCTCTCTCTCTCTCTCTCTGTGTCTGTCTGTCTCTGTCTCTCTTGTTTGGAGGAAACCAAAGGATTGGGCATTGCTTGGAGCGAAGGCTGAACGCTGATGTGTGTATTATAGCCATTATCCAGTGTACTTTACGTCCAAGACTCACCCCACATGCATCGCAACCTTCAGCCCAAGCGACGGACAACTTGACCTTAAGGGTTTTTTGCCATGAGGTCTTTACACTCAACACTTCGCTACATGACGTCTTACTCAGCTCTCACTGACAGCTATTCACTGTATTTTGCACTGTCCTTGTCAGAAGCCGCACAATTTGGTCGTTGTCGTTGTCACCATCATCATCATCAGCGTTGTCGTCCTATCAGGGTCGATGATTTATTGCGTTCAACTGGGAAACGCCATGGAAGAATCGGTTTGGCGTTGGAATTATGATCCTGTGTTCGCCAGTGATGAGGGTTCCAGGTCTGTCACTGTTTCGGTATGGCAGTGTGTCCTTGAGAAAGGCACTTTCACTCCGATTTTCTTCACTCCACCCAGGTGTGAATGTGCACCTGACCTCAGTTTGGGAAGGTTTTAAAGTAGGTGAAGGAGAGGATTAGGCCCCGCCTTCCTGTGCTGGAAGATACAGTGGGTATGAATTCACTGCCCCGTGGCCGGAAACAGAACAGCTAACAGGACATATAACCTTTTACGTCATCACGTGGGCAGCAGGAGAGGATGCGACTGGTGTGAAGGAAAGGGGGGTGGGGGATGGAGGAGGGATCCGTGTATGTTGGAGACAAGTTTCGGGAAACGTATTTTATTCGTCTTTTTTTTCCTCATTTATTTATTTATGGTTGTGTGTGTGTTTGTGTGTGTGTGTGTGTGTGTGTGTGTGTGTGTTCATCTTGACAGTCACTCTGTTATGGAACAATTCTTTTCTTTCGTCATGTCATGAATTCAGCCATTTTTCTTTCTTTCTTTCTATTTTTCTTTTGTTATTAGCTTAGACTGTGTGACATTCAGCTGATTGTTCTCAGTGAATTCATTTCTGTGTTTTGTTTTGTATTACTTGTTTATTAATTTCATTTATCGGTTTTGTTTTGCCATTCATTAACTTTGGAGCTCAAGATATTAGCCTGCATCATTTGTTTGTTGATTTGTTTTTCTAAAAAAAAAAATCAAAAAAAAAAAAAAAAAAAATCATTGCATTGTAAAGAAAAAAAAGTTATCTACTCTGGTATTCATTCGTTCGTTAATTTGTTTTCTTTCTTTGTGTTACTGGATTCATTGGGTCTGCATTCTGCCAGCCTTAACCTGTCGGTAGTTTTAAGACGACCCCGGCACGACTGTTTCAATGTCTGTGTGTTCGTTGATTAATTGATCCGATGGATCGAGGGATAGATGGCGCCTTGTGGAAGGAATTGATTGATTGATGGATCAATTGGGCTGGTGGATGGTAATGATGATGATGTTGATGAGAACAATAATTGATATTGATGATGTTAATAATAATAATGATGATTATGATAATAATAATGATAACAATTATTAGTAGTAGTATTGCTTTACGACATTCCGTTTAAAACATGTACGATTGTACAGTGTAAAATCCGACGTGTGAAACATGCATTTATAAACACTATAAAATGACAATGTACATGACTGTATAAGCCCGCACTTAATCCATCCAAACACTCTAACAGTAATTTACCTACGTACTGTAGGCGCACACACACACACACACACACACACACACACACACACACACACACACAACACTATAACACGTAACATACACATCATACTCCAGTGCATGTACATCTGCGTTGACTGGTGAATGAATTGTGTCACTAACGAAGGGGGCGTGTGCCTTGTGTTTTTGCAGTGTCAGCCTTCTCCCTACAGGGCAGCAGTCACTGCCAGATCGACCAGTGCTTTGAACAGTTCAATTCCGCCAAAGACACCCTCCACCTCTCCGCCGGGGCCGGGGCACAGGTGCCTCCCATGGGGGGAGGCGGAAGAGGAGGAGGGTTGGGTGTCGCTGGTGGTGGTGGTGGTGGTGTGGGAGAAGGAGAAGAAGAGGGGGAGGAGGGGGAGGGACTGCAGAGGGAGTCGATGTGCGTGGCCCTCAGGACGTACTGGTCGTGCATCCAGAACAGCTCCAGGGGCTGCCAGGGCGACATCCGCTACTACAGCGTTCGCAACGGCGTCAAGCAGCAGATGCAGCACCTCAACTGCTCCGTGCACGGGCGCACCGTGGACCCCAGCCGGGGGCCGCCCCCGCCCCGCGTCGTACCCCCGCAGTGCCGCTACCAGGGCGGCCAGGGGCAGGCCCACTGCGGCCTCTTCGGGGACCCCCATCTGCGCACCTTCGACCAGCGCTTCGAGACGTGCCGGGTGAAGGGGGCGTGGCCGCTGGTCAACAACCAGTACCTGACGGTGCAGGTGACCAACCACCCCGTGCTCGGAGCGGCCGGCGACGCCACGGCCACCAGCAAGGTGAGTCAGTCGGTTCTTCTGTCGGTTTGTGCCTTGCCTGCTGCTGTGTCTCCCGTGTAGTGTTTCCGCTTGTCTCTCTTTCTCTGTCTCTCTGTTTCTGTCTGTCTGTCTCTCTGTTTGTGTCCGTATCTGTGGAAGTGTGTGTCTGTCTGTCTGTATGCTTGCTCTCTTCTTCTCAGCTACTTTTCTGTCTGTACTGGTTTCTTCTCACCACTGTCTTCCCTCTTTACTTCTGAGCACAGTCTTCCCTCTTTACTTCTGAGCACTTTCTTCCCTCTCTTCTTAGCACAGTCTTCCCTCGCTTCTGAGCACTTTCTTCCCTCTCTTCTGAGCACTGTCTTCCCTCTCCTCTCACCACTTTCTTCCCTCTCTTCTGAGAACAGTCTTCCCTCTTTACTTCTGAGCACAGTCTTCCCTCTCTTCTGAGCACTGTCTTCCCTCTCCTCTCGCCACTTTCTTCCCTCTCTTCTGAGAACAGTCTTCCCTCTTTACTTCTGAGCACTTTCTTCCCTCTCTTCTGAGCACAGTCTTCCCTCTCCTCTCACCACTTTCTTCCCTCTTCTGAGCACAGTCTTCCCTCTTTACTTCTGAGCACTTTCTTCCCTCTCTTCTGAGCACAGTCTTCCCTCTTTACTTCTGAGCACTTTCTTCCCTCTCTTCTAAGCACTGTCTTCCCTCTCCTCTCACCACTTTCTTCCCTCTTCTGAGCACAGTCTTCCCTCTTTACTTCTGAGCACTTTCTTCCCTCTCTTCTGAGCACAGTCTTCCCTCTTTACTTCTGAGCACTTTCTTCCCTCTCTTCTGAGCACTGTTCCCTCGCTTCTGAGCACTTTCTTCCCTCGCTTCTGAGCAGTCTTCCCTCTTTACTTCTGAGCACTTTCTTCCCTCTCTTCTGAGCACAGTCTTCCCTCTTTACTTCTGAGCACTTTTCCCTCTCCTTTCACCACTTTCTTCCCTCTCCTCTCACCACTTTCTTCCCTCTCTTCTCACAACCGTCTTCTTAAAACCGTTTCCCCTCTCATACAGACCATTTGTTTGCCGGTATGGTTTATCTCAAATGTGAAAATTTTAATGTCTTTTGTGTTAATGCTAAGTCTCTGAGTTCTGCCCATATTGCTTACCCCACGATATATCCGATAGCTATAAGGCCTTCATTGACAGTGATGCTTGTATACAGAGAATAACGTTTATGGTGAACAGGTATTTGTCATCTGCATCCTCTAGAACTTTAAACTCACTAAAGAGCTGAGGGACAAGATTTGTGTCTTTTATATCATACGGGTGATGTCTGTTCGTCGACTCTTTTGGAGTCCCAGACCATGTCCAGACAACTTTTACTTTGGACACACTTAGTCACCAGTGCCACTTTCAAGGTGCTGTCAAAGCCATAGACATGTATAGTGTAAACATATATATATATATATATATATATATATATATATATATATATATATATATATATATATGTATGTATGTATGTATGTATCAGTGGTCAAAGCAAGCGGACTGATCCTATACGCCACACCACGCCTGCTTAGGGTAAGAAGAAACGAAGATGGTGCCTGACCTTCGCACAAACCGAACGCACTTGTCAGGCCTTCATTGCCTGTCCCAGATTTGTGTAAAGCATGAACATAAGAAGAAAGAAAATGATGTAACAAAATAAACAAACAAGTAAATACTTAAAATACAGCAAAGCGAAAGATGCGCAGGGGGCTAATGGCTGAAACAAAATGAAATGAAAGAAAGCAGTGTTGCAGCCCTTCTCTTGGACCCTGAGCACGAAGGCGAGAGAGCCTGAAAGGACGTTGGGGGGAGGGAGGGGGTGTGCGGGGGTCTGGTAGAACACGACAGGCTGAAAGCAGAACATGACAGACCCACCCAACCACCACCTCCCAGTCAGCCCCACCTCACCCCCTACCTCCCCCAAAAAGAGAAAGAATTTACATATTAAAAGTGCAACTTGAACACGACGGCGTTACTTCCCTCAGGAGGGTGAAGAAGCGCTTCAGGTGGAGGGGGTCCTCAAAGGAACAGGTGGGGGCGGGGGCAGGGGGGATAGACAGGGGCAGGGAATAGATCAAGGGGCGTCACTCTTCGCACGACAGGCAGATAACTAAGGGACCATTGACCTCACACACACACACACACACACACACACACACACACACATATATATATATATATATATATATATATATATATGGGACCCATACCTCTCATGTCATTCATTTCTTCTGCCTGCAACAGTCGGGTGTGGCCACAGACTGAGGTTCCGTGTGCAGCATGCAAATATACATCGGTTCGATTTCCATTAATTTTACGGACGGGATTATTATTATTATTATTATTATTATTTACACCCACCGCTTCCACTGGATCGAGTGGTGGTCTTCTCGCTAGTCTATTGGTTGAGCTGATAAAACGAGATCCCGTGTGCAGCATGGACTTAACGCTAACAAAAAGACCCCTGTCAGTGGCAAAAATTCTGCAGAAAAAATCCACTTACGTATACATGCAGACAGGGGAAAAAAAATTAGAAAGACAATGTCGTTGCATTGTAGCGACGCGCTCTCCACTTCTTCTGGTGAGAACATCCCGAATTTCACTCAGAGACATCTGTTGTGACAAAGAGCAAGAGACAACACATCACAACACAACAAAAATACAAACGGGAAGATGATGGGGGGAAAAAAGAAAAAAAAAAAAATCCAGCCCTAAACGTTTTCATTATTTTTTTTTTCTTCTGTGTGTTCGATTGTGTCAGCAATAGAAAACCACGTATAAGCTTCTTTGTTTTGTTTTGTTTTACAAACAGTCCTCGCCTTAATGAGGGAGTAGAACAGAAGCAATTTGTGAACAAAGAAACACATTGAAATCACATGTATCACCACATTCGACGTCCCAACTTCAGGACCATCACATTCTCCATTCTAGGTACCCTCCACCACCACCCGGCTCTATCCAGAGCGAAAGAAAACAGATAAGGTAAATTGAAGAGAAAATCATATCAACATTACAATATTCAATCTTTCTTTCAACTGCTAGAAACGTGCATTCTAACCCCACACCCACCATAGCACGGAGACGCGATGACAGTAAACAGACAGACAGATAGAGAAAGCGAAAGTGAGACAGAATAGGTAGAAAGATAATGTCCGACAGGGATAACTATACCAGGAAAGTATATAGTGCCTATCAAACACGACTATTGACACCACCAAAGCGCGGACAGTACAAGACAGCGAGAATGCCGCTTTCCATGTGGGATGTCCATGGTTTAATTTCATCGTTCTGAATGCGTGCCCGGAACTCCACCAACAGAGCTTACAAGCACCAACCTGCACATCATTACTTAAGATCGCTTTAGAACCTATTGGTTATAACTAATATGCATATAATTTTTTTTCTTCCTCAGGTCTGTGATATTTTTTTCGCTGATATATTTTTCTTATGTATATATTCATATGGGGAGGTGGAATTCATTGCTGAAAATTAAATCATGTACAAAAATATTCCACAGAAGACATATCTTTGATTCAATTATTGAGAAAAGTTTCGTAACATTTTCTGAACTATTTCCACCAGAAAAAAAGGCATTATTATATGCTTTGGAGTTATTTATTCTTTTTATCTGATGAATAAGGAATGAAGATGCAACTAAAATCAGTGTTTTGGTTTGAGAGGCATTCTTGCGGGATTATGTGTGTGGTTTTTTTTGTTGTTGTTTTTTAACAAAAAGTTCCCGCATGTGCTCCGCAAAATGTATTCACCAATTTAACGGCCTTTTCATACTCTACAAAATTAACGCATTCTTCAGTTGTTTTCTTTATTATTATTATTATTATTATTATTATTATTATTATTATTATCATTATTATTTTATTATTATTATAACTATTTATTCATTTATTTTAAAACAGTGTCAATCAGCTGAGGTTATTGTTAACTGGATCAGAACCGCTAAAGACTGGCAAATAAAGGGACACAATCCTTTCGCTGCATCAGCAGGTCACGTGTCAGATCAAGTTTTGCAGCTCCGATGGATCGGTCAGTCTGTGATGACGTAATTAATCAGTATTGTGGACGAACTGTGCACACATGTACAGGACAAATTTTCAGGTTTTGTGTTGTACTCTGATGACTCGGTGGTATGGACATGTTGCTTTCATGTGTGGGCTGCAGCCCCAAAACGTCAGTTTTTCTCGACGGGCGCAATAGCCGAGTGGTTAAAGCGTTGGACTGTCAATCTGACGGTCCCGGGTTCGAATCACGGTGACGGCGCCTGGTGGGTAAAGGGTGGAGATTTTTACGATCTCCCAGGTCAACATATGTGCAGACCTGCTAGTGCCTGAACCCCCTTCGTGTGTATATGCAAGCAGAAGATCAAATACGCACGTTAAAGATCCTGTAATCCATGTCAGCGTTCGGTGGGTTATGGAAACAAGAACATACCCAGCATGCACACCCCCGAAAACGGAGTATGGCTGCCTACATGGCGGGGTAAAAACGGTCATACACGTAAAAGCCCACTCGTGTGCATACGAGTGAACGCAGAAGAAGAAGAGAAGAAGTCAGTTTTTCTTTTCATTTCTTCTAATAGCTCTTTCGTTCGAGACTGCAGCCTAAAAGCACGCCCAGAGATTTATTTATTCATTAAGACGACTTGCTATATTCTTGAAGATCAGGGCGCTTCAGATAGCTCAAATGCGCCACTGTGTATACCCCCAAAGCTCGAATGGCGGATTCTAGAGCGGGCAGTTATAACAATGATTACTTTAAAGGCCTGCCGTGTCCATGCCGATATACGGTAAACTGATTGGAAATTATATTAAACTATCTGTAATAAGTCTGGGTTTACCTTGCAGCGTTTTGGAAAGCTCCATGTCTGTATTTATAGTTACTATTACCACCTTGCAGCGTTTTGGAAAGCTCCATGTCTGTATTTATAGTTACTATTACCACCTTGCAGCGTTTTGGAAAACTCCATGTCTGTATTTATGATTAGTATTACCACCTTGCAGCGTTTTGGAAAGCTCCATGTCTGTATTTATAATTAGTATTATCTCCTTGTCCAGATATTGAAACTACACTTGGTTCTTGTTATCCATAATTGTGAATTGAGGTGGTGGAATTAATGGAATATGCTTTCACTCACACCAACCACTCCGCGAGACTCGCATTGGAAAAGAACTGATATGAATGGAATGGAAACAACATCCACTCACTCGACCGGCGTACTTTCGGGTTGTTGTTTTTTTTTAAATTTATTTTTTTAAACTATTTTTACTATGTGATCAGGTTTTGGCCCGTCACTGGTTGCGCTTTTGGACTATCCAAAGTTCGTGCTTTCGGACTATTTGCGCTGATAGTGCCAGTCAGAGGAAAGCGGCGCCATTGCGGTAATGCGCTAACATTCCACAATCAGCCGTCACCCGTTCTCTGTACCAGGACCTTTGTCTGTGAGCGATATCGGTGAGCAAATGTCCACGGGTTCTAGTCCTTTATACGAACCGGATTTTTACAGATCCACCGGACCCATCGATTGCTACAGATTATTATTTTTTTTTTATAGCATGCCTCGAACAGTATTACGTGGGAGATTTTGAGAATGCTGATTTTTTTCCCTTTAAGAACAAATTTGTGTTTACCCAGATTTAATGGAACCGTGCAATCAGTTGTAATGTGTAGATTCCAGTTCAGGTTGGGACTGCACACATCTTTGATTTATCATAATGCACTAAGAAAGAAAAAGGCTTGTTTATTTTAGGCGTCGGTTTGAATTTTGAGTTTTTGGTTGTTGTTCAGTCCCGTGAGGAGTTGCCGTGGCAAAATCAGTCAGACATTGGACTTCTGATCAAGTGTTCACCAGAGATCAGGGTTCGAATCCCCGTTTCGGCATGGTGTTGAGTCCTTAGGAAAGACATTTCTCTCCGGTTTTCCTCACTCCACCCAGATGTATTGGTATTTGTATTTCTTTTTATCACAACAGATTTCTCCGTGTGAAATTCGGGCTGCTCTCCCCAGGGAGAGCGCGTTCGTACACTACAGCGCCACCCATTTTTTTTGGTATTTTTTCCTGCGTGCAGTTTTATTTGTTTTTCCTGTCGAAGTGGATTTTTCCACAGAATTTTGCCAGGAACAACCCTTTTGTTGCCGTGGGTTCTTTTACGTGCGTTAAGTGCATGCTGCACACGGGACCTCGGTTTATCGTCTCATCCGAATGACTAGCGTCCAGACCACCACTGGGGGTCTAGTGGAGGGGGAAAAAAACATCGGCGGCTGAGCCGTGATTCGAACCAGCGCGCTCAGATTCTCTCGCTTCTTAGGCGGACGCGTTACCTCCAGGCCATCACTCCACTATAAAGGGGTACCTGACTTTTGGTTGAGTAATGTTAACTCTCTCCATACGAACGGCGAAAGAGACGACGTTAACAGCGTTTCACCCCAATTACCATCATCAAAATATTGCAAGCGGAAGGCTCTTATACTGAAGAGGTGAATGTTGACAAAGAATACCACAATTCTGACGACAGAAGCTAAAGGTTGGGTCATTGAGACACCCACTGGACATCCGAGGGGTCTGTGTAGAGGAGAAGAGAGGGCTGGCCGTACTGAGTAATGTTAAGACGACGGAAAGAGAGGACTGGGCCCCGCCTTCGGATGTTGAACTCGAGACACAGTGAATATGATTTCATTTCTCAGGGCGTGATCAGTGCTCTTTTTTTTTCTTTCTTTTTTTTTTTCTCAAGGCTTGACTAAGCGCGTTGGGTTACGCTGCTGGTCAGGCATCTTCTTGGCAGATGTGGTGTAGCGTATATGTATTTGACCGAACACAGTGATGCCTCCTTGAGCTACTGATACTGATACTGCTGTTTTGTTTTGTTTAGTTTTGTTTGTTTTTACAAAGCAGATGTCGTGTAGCGTATATGGATCAGTCCGCACGCTTTGACACCAACTTGAAAATATAACTGCCGAAAAATGCCATGGAACATCTAACCATTTTAACCTTTAACTCACTCAGTACGGCCAGTCCTCTCTTCTCCTCTACACAGACCCCTCGGATGTCCAGTGGGTGTCACAATGACCCAACCTTTAATTTTCGTCGTCAGAATTGTGGTATTCTTTGTCAACATTCACCTCTTCAGTATAAGAGCCTTCCGCTTGCAATATTTTGATGATGGTAACTGGGTGAAACGCTGTTAACGTCGTCTCTTTCGCCGTTAGTATGGAGAGAGTTATAATATTATACGGTTATTACAAGTGTGTTGTGTTTAACTCCTCATCACAACATTATTCACCATGTGAAAATCGGGCTGCTCTTTTCTTGAAGACCGCGTCGCTACAGTGCAGTTTCCGACCTGTTATTGTCCTGTGTCCTTATATTGGTTCCCTTCGACTGTGGATCCGTGTACATAGAATATTACCAGGGTCAGATTATTTCACTGCCGTGGACTATCTGCTGTCTGTAGTATGGTTGGTTTGTTGTTTTTGCATGCTGCTCGTTCAATTTTCGTATAACAATAATGATAATAATTGTAGATAAACGATTGAATAACAATAATAATAATGATGATAACAATAATGATGATAATGATAATAATAGAAATATGATAATGATGATTTTGTGTGTGCTAAACCTTTTCCAGAGGCATATCAAAACCTTTTCACACCCAACTGTCACACGCATGTGTATCTCTGAAACAGACGGATGGAAGACATAACTTTTACATACATGTAAATGATAGAACGCTAGAGAAACTATAGGTGAAAAAAAAGGGGGAGGACATGGTGGAGCTATTTTGGAAAGAGGTAGGTTTTCAGGCCAGACGTGAAAGAGCTAGATCAATTGTTTAATTGTTGCTCATTGTCCAGCCGATCGGGGCTGCCAAGACATGCAATTTGTTCAACCGCGTCAAAAGAGCTAGGTGCAACAATAGTTGTAGAGGGACATCGCTCCAAGAGTAAAGTCCTGAGACAGAGAACGATTGACGACCGATTGTGGAATGTTAGCGCGCAGTGAAGATGGACTGTGTTGTTTACAGTGTGGTGGCTTACCTACCCGTGGATGGATGGAGCGAGTGGGGCAGGGGGGGCGGGGGGGGGAACGTACGTGGTTGGAAGGTGGGGGGTGGAGGCGGGGGGCTTCCGGGGCAGAAGTTTGGTTGGTTTCTTATCGTGGTTCCACTACCGCTTGTATTGCGTGTCCGTGTGTGGAAGCTGTATTGTACGGTCCACGGATTTCTTGCGTGCTTTGGGGCCATTGCTGCTAATGGTTCTGTAGAGCATGGAAACAGACTTTGGTAGCTCGGCTTGAAACACGTGTGTGTGTGTGTGTGTGTGTGTGTGTGTGTGTGTGCGCGCGCGCTCGCGCGAGCGCGCGTGTGTGTGTTGGTGTGTTCGTGTATGTGTGTGCGCGCCAGCACGCGGGTGTGTGTCGTGTAAGTGATGGGTAAAGTCAAAATGATCTTTAATAAACATGTACTGATATAGTGTGGGTTTTTTTTTTCTTTCTTGAAGTCAAAAAGTCTGCCAGTCTGTCTGTCTGTCTGCATTTTTGACATCCATTCCTTGAAAAAAAAAAAGAAAACGTGTGTGTGTGTGTGTGTGTGTGTGTGTGTGTGTGTGTGTGTGTGTGTGTGTGTGTGCGCGCGCGCGCGCGTGCGTGTGCGCGTACGAGGCGGGTGTTGGTGGTAGTGAGGTGGGTGAGAGAGAGGGCGTGTTGGAGAGGAGAGGAGCTGCGCATGACTTGAACCACACAACAGCTGATAACGCTCAGGACCCCGTGTCCGTGTCGAGTTACCTACCCTGCCCTCAGCTGGCACATCGTCCGTCCGTCTGTCAGTCTGTCTGTCTGTCTGTCTGCCTGCCTGACTTGGCTGCTTACTGTCTGTTTGTTTGACTGTCTGTTTGTCTGCATTACATGCTGACTTGGGTGCTTACTGTCGGTCTGTCTGTCTGGTCTGGCTGTCTTGTCTGCCAGTCTGTCTGCGTTATTGACTGACTTGGGTGCTTACTGTCTGTATGTCTGCCAGTCTGTCTGTCTGTCTGTATTGTTGACTGACATGGGTGCTTAATGCCTGTCTGTTTGTATGTCTGTCTGTCTGGCTGTCTTGTCTGCCAGTCTGTCTGCATTATTGACTGAATTAGGTGCTTACTGTCTGTCTGTCTGTCTGTCTGTCTTGTCTGCCAGTCTGTCTGTCTGCATTATTGACTGAATTAGGTGCTTACTGTATGTCTGTCTGTCTAGCTGTCTTGTCTGCCAGTCTGTCTGTCTGCATTATTGACTGAATTAGGTGCTTACTGTATGTCTGTCTGTCTGGCTGTATTGTCTGCCAGTCTGGTTGTCTGTCTGTCTGCATTATTGACTGACTTGGGTGTTTACTGTCTGTCTGTCTGTCTGTCTGTCTGGCTGGCTGTTTTGTCTGCCAGTCAGTCTGTCTGTCTGCATTATTGACTGACTCGGGTGCTTACTGTCTGTTTGTATGTCTGTCTGCCAGTCTGTCTGTCTGTCTGTCTGCATTATTGACTGACTTGGGTGCTTACTGTCTGTCTGGCTGGCTGGCTGGCTGTCTTGTCTGCCAGTCTGTCTGTCTGTCTGCATTTTTGACTGACTTGAGTGCTTACTGTCTGTCTTTTTGTATTACTGACTGTCTTGAGAGTTTCCTTGCTAGCTTGTGTGGTTATTTGGTTGGTTGGTTTGTTTGTTCGATCATGCAAGTGTTTTTGAAATTCACGATTGGCAAGCGCTGCCTTTCTGTATTTCCGTCTCTATCTTTGGGTCTCTCTTTCTGTCTTTCCGTCTCTGACACTCTTTCTCCTCTCTCTCCCTCTCTGTTTGTGTCTGTCTCAACCTGTCTGTTCATGGAGAGCTGTTTATGTCTCTCCATCTCTTCTTCAGCTTCTGCCCCTTCTTCACCCCCCCTCTCCCTTTTACTTTTTCTCCCCTCCCCCCCTCTCTCCTTTTGTCTTTCTTTGTCATGATTATTTTCTTCTTCTACATTTCATTTTATTTCTTTATCTATTTGCTTACTTATTTTTTATTTGGATTTATTGATTCATTAATTTGACGACTTATCCATTTATTTGTTTTTGCATCCTTTTTTTTCTTTCTCTCCACAAGGCCTGACTAAGCGCGTTGGGTTACGCTGCTGCTCAGGCATCTGCTTAGCAGATGTGGTGTAGCGTATATGGATATGTCCACACGCTGTGGCGACTTCTTGAATAGCTGAACTGATTCTTCCTCTTTCTCGTTGTCTCTCTCATTCCTTCCTTCTCTGTCCGGTCTTCGTCTTTCTCTCTGTACTGTCTCACTCTTTATTATATATATATCTTTCTGTCTCACCCCCACCCTCTCTCTTCGTCTCTCTACCCCCTACCCTCAACTCTCTTTCAGCTCTCGCTCCCTCTCTCTCCCCTTCTCTCACTTTCTCCCCCACCCCCCTTTATGCCGACACGTAAGGTGTAGGGTTGTGGCGGGGTTTGGAACAGTGTGTGAAAGTTCAGACGGGAGCTAAGCCCCACCAGACTGACTGGGGCCGCGCTGGTGGCAGTGGGAAGGATGGGGAGGGGGGGGGGGGCGGGGGGAGGGGGGGGGGGAAGGAGTTGGGGGCGGAAGAGTGGATGGGTTCGGGGGTGGTGTGGGGAGAGGGGGGTTAGGGCGTGTGGAAGAGGGTGGGAGGGAGCTGATTCCTCAACTGACAGATGTGCATTCCTGCACATGCCTCTTTGGGCATTCCTCTGTCGATAACTGAGCTCTCTGTCTATACTGCCTCTGGCTGGCTGGCTGTCTCTCTGTCTGTCTGTCTGTCTGTCTGTCTCCCCCTCTGTCTCTCTTTCTGTGTCTTGCTCTCTCGCTCTCTAGCTGGTGTGTAAGATGTAAGATGTATGTATCACAAAGGTTGATCTCTCTCTCTCTCTCTCTCCCTCTCTCTCTCTGTCTCTCTCTTTCAAAGACGCGCGCGCGCATACGCATACGCACACACACACACACACACTCTCTCACCCACTCTCACTTGATCGCACACAGACGGCTCATGCAGTTGCACACACGCACATACACCCTCACCCCCCCCCCCCACACACACACTCACTCACACACACACACACACACACACCCTCACCACCACCCCCGCGCCCCCCCCTCCCACACACACACACACACACTCACTCACTCATTCACTCTCATTCATAAGCACACAGAAGAGAGCTGATATTGCACTGTGCTGTGTGTATATCAGGTATCTGCTGCATTTTTTTTTTTTTCTAAGCAGAAGTGATGTAGTTTATATGGCTCAGTCCGCACCTGGTCGAATACCTCATTGGAACTAACACTGAAACTGTGATGTGTCATGAAGCCTCACAGGTTTATCAAAGACAAGGCAATACAAGTATGTGTATGTTGGTAATTTGTTTATTTCGTCTACATACATACATACTTACATACATACATATCCTTTAATAAAAAAAAAAAAATCTCTTGTCAAATTTTACACAATGATCAAGTAGATGGACTTCGTCTTTCAATACTTGACAACAGCCACATATGATGAATGATGTGGATTCTTACACAGCGCCTATGCTCGGTCAGAGACCAAGCTCTTCGCGCTTTACAAACTCAGGGTCATTTGCACAAGGGGCCGCCTACCTGGGTAGAGCCGACTGACGGCTGCCATTGGGCGCTCATCATTCATTCGTTTCCTGTGCCATTCGATCAGATTCAGGCACGCACACATGCACTAAGCTGTTTCCAACCAGAACTGGCAAAATATATATTATATGAGTGCTTTAAAGTTCGCAGTCCATAGCAGTGTCTTTTGGAATATCCTGCATGTGCTCACAACTTTCTGCTTTTGCTTTTATTTGTTTGTTGTGTTTAGCTTTTAGTGTCAGTGATTCCTCTGATGGGTTTTTACGATAATTAGATGAGTTCTGATTTCATAGACACTCAGACAGACATGTAACATTAATATAGTCACAGACGCTCGTGGATTATTCAAGCATATAAATATGTCCTACGTGTGTGTGTGTTTCAGCTGACGGTGATCGTCAAGAGCCGGCCCGAGTGCGGCTGGGACCAGTACCACACGTACCAGGCGCAGACGGACGAGCTCCCTGGGGCCTTCGAGGACGGCCACACGCACTACGGGCACTACCGGAGCGTGCGGCTGGAGGAGGTGTCGCCCAACCGGCACGTGGAAATCGTCCTGGACCACATCGCCACACGCCTCATCGTGCGCCAGATCGGCCGCTACTTCACCTTCGCCATCCACATGCCGCGCGACCTGGCGCACGAGGGCAGCACCAGCCCCGAGCCCGAGCTGTGCTCCAAGGGATGCCCGCCCTCCGAGCTCATCGACTACCGCCGCTACCTGGCCCACAAGAAGGAGCAGGCCACGCGTCTCCAACAGCAGCGACAACAAGGCTCGAGCTCTTCTTCTGGCCAGGTTACCGTGACCCGCCAGGAGGCGGAAGTGACGTGTCGGGGGGCGGGGCTTGTGGACTTCTACTTCGACTCGTGCGTGTTCGACCTGCTGGCCACCGGGGACAGCAACTTCACTGTGGCGGCGTTGAGTGCTTTGCAGGACGTGGTGCGGCTTGACCCCTCCATGGCGCGCGTGGCGAACAGGACTTCCCTCAGCGTCTATGACGACCTCTTCGGGGGGTCCCCCCCTTCCTGCTGCCTGATGCTGCGGGGTTGGGGGTGCTGGGTGAGCTGGGTGCTGTCCCTCCTCTGGGTGTGTTGCCTGACGGGTCGCCTGCCGTGCAGGTGAGACTGGTTTCCTTCCCCGCCCCCCCAACACCCTCTCCCTCCCACCTCTCCCCGCTCCTGTCTGGATTGGACGGGTAAAGATCACGTGTGATGGCTCCCCTCCCCACTTCCGGTCTGGATTAGACGGGAAGTCATGATATTGAGTTGACTCTTCTCCCTCCAGCCTGGATTGGACGAGAAGAGATCACGTGACTGACTGGCCCCTCCCCCACCCCCACCGCGTTCGGTCTGGATTGGACGGGAAGTCATGTGACTGATTCCACTTTTCTTCCTCCGGTTTAGATTGGACGGGTAAGAGATCACGTGACTGACTAAACTCCTGCCCCTCCGGTCTGGATTGGACGAGTAGAGAGCACGTGACTGGCCCCCACTTCCTTGATTGGATGGGGGGGGGGGGGGGGGGGCGAAGACGCTGCTTTTGATGACGTGATGGAAGAATCTCTCCCAATGCCAGCTTGATGTACGCATACAACCAGGTGTCCCGACCCGGGGCTCAAACACACGGCCAGTGGTGTACTGTACTGCCTTTCAGTGGCCACAGTGACATTGCCCCGTCAGTGCCGACCTTCTCTGTAATCCATGAAACATTCATCTACTACAGCAGTTACCTCTGCATAGTCAGTGTCATCTTAATAACCAAGCCATTGATGGGGCAGCACGACAGCAGAAGACGGGCATCATATGTGATTTAAAAACCAAGCCATCGATGTGAGAACAGTACCACAGCACAAGACTGGTCGTCATTCAGTGAGGAGGGGGGGTGGGGGGTGGGGGGTGCGGGTGGACATTTACTTTTAATGATGAAACATCCAACAGGCAATTAGAAATGGACTTTGCGTGGATGGAAGAAGGCGCGCTGTTTGTGATAGCTCTGGCCTAAGGTGCAGCCTTGACATGATTGTACTTTCTCACTCTCTCACACACACACACACACGCACGCGTTGTGAACAACTTGCTTTATTAATATTTTCGGTTTTTTTGTGTGTGTGTTTTGTGTGTGTGTGTGTGTGTGTGTGTGTGTGTGCGAACTTCGAATCACTTCCGTCTTCCTTTCCTTCCCCTCGCCGGTACCAACCTCCTCTAGATTCTCGACGCAACGAAACCTGCAGCACAGTGTTGATGATGAGTGGAGAGACATCAGGTAAAGCGACTGCACTGGCATTGACTTGAGTGTGAAACATGCTGTCGCGGTTTAACAGCTGTGGTTGTTTACAGCATCAACAACTGGCATAATAACTGGAAGACTTGAAGAACGTGTGTGTGTGTGTGTGTGTGTGTGTGTGTGTGTGTGTGTGTGTGTGTGTGATGCAATTTGAAATGACCGGGTGGGTTTTTGTTTAGCGAAGGGGGTGGGTGGGTGGGTGAACTGGACAGTCCCCAGACTCCGTGTCACAACACTGCACGTGCAGTCTGAATAAATTAATTAACTAATTATCGGCGGGGCAAAGTCATGGTTAATGTGATGATGACCGGCTTGCAGAAATGGTCACCCACCAAAAACAGGCCAGGATATACCATGACAGACACACAGCCAATGGTTCTGTGTGTGTGTGTATGTGCGTGTGTGTGTGTGTGTGCGCGCGCGAGTGCGTTTGTGTGTCTGTGTCTCTGTGTGTGTGAGAGAGATTTGGGTGGGATCGGGTGTTGTACTCAGTGTGTGTGTGTGTGTGAGAGAGAGAGAGAGAGGGTGGGGGGGGATCGGAATGTTTTTTGTGTTGGGTGGGGGGAGGGGAGTGAGGGTGTGTGAGATGTGAACTTTCAAATTTCTAAATATATCTCTGAGTGTGAGTTTGTTAGGGGAGGAATACGGAATTGTGTCGTTGGGGATGGGGATGGGGGGAGGGGGATGGCTGGGGGTGCTCACGCAAACAATCCGAATATCCTGAGAGAGAGAGAGAGAGCATGGACATTACAAATATGATGGTCATAAATACGCCCATGTTTTATATGCATGTATATGTGCAGGTGTGTGCGTATGTGTGTGTTTGGGGGGGGGGGCGATAGCTTTTGACGGCTGTTTTTTATGTGGATGTGTTGGTTTGTGTGCGTGCGCGCGCACGTG
>NC_134880.1:49675530-49678030 GCF_041734735.1 Babylonia areolata | reverse complement strand
GATGGTGGTAAAATTTCCTCCAAGAACCGATCTGTTGTAATTAATGATGCATGCACGTGCGTGCAGTCTCCGTGCGTCAGGAGGAAGAAGGTGAGAGTTAGGGAGGCAGGGCAGGTTTGCGGGAGGGGGGGTGGGGGGGTTGAGGGGAGGGGTGTGGGAAGGTGGGGGAGAGGCACGCGTGACACAAGCTATTCACTAGTGGCTGACTGGACACATTAGTCAGCTGCCAACCAAACCACCCCCACCCCCACCCCAACCCCCCCCCCACTTCTCGCCCTCCACCGCCATTTCTTCCTTCCCACAGGGGTTGCAGGGTGTGCGCACACTTTTCAAATCAGGTGCAGATCTACCTTCGCGCCCCCCCCCACACGTGACCACCAGGCCACTACCCCACCCCAACCCACCCTACCCTATCCCACCCCTCCATCCATTCCAACAATTCCCCCAATTCCGTCCTACCCACCCACCCACACACCCACCCCCCTTCCCATCTCCCTATCTCTCTCACCACCCGTCTTCATCACAGATCGTGTGTCGTGTGAAAGTTTAATGTCTTTTCTTGCTGGTCACAGTCCAGCCTTCTTCCTCCCACCCCCACACTTCTTTCTGTCTTTGTCCTTTCTTTCTTTCTTTCTTTTCCATTCTTTCTTTCTCTTTGTCCTTTCTTTCTTTCTGTCTTTGTCCTTTCTTTCTTTCTCTCTTTATCATTTCTTCCTTTCTGTCTTTGTCCTTTCTTTCTTTTCCTTTCTTTCTTTCTCTCTTTATCCTTTCTTCCTTTCTTTCTTTGTCCTATCTTTCTTTTCCTTTCTTCCTTTCTTTGTCCTTTCTTTCTCTCTTTATCCTTTCTTCCTTTCTGTCTTTGTCCTTTCTTTCTTTTCCTTTCTTTCTCTTTGTGCTTTCTTTCTGTCTTTGTCCTTTCTTCCTTCCTTTCTTTTCCTTTCTTTCTTTCTCTTTGTCCTTTCTTTCTCTCTTTGTCCTTTCTTCCTTTCTGTCTTTGTCCTTTCTTTCTTTCTCTCTCTCTTTATCCTTTCTTCCTTTCTGTCTTTGTCCTTTCTTTCTTTCTTTTCCTTTCTTTCTTTTTGTTTTTTCTTTCTCTCTTTGTCCTTTCTTTCTCTCTTTGTCTTTTCTTTCTTTGTCCTTTCTGTCTTTGTCCTTTCTTAATTACTGTCTTTGTCCTTTCTTTCTTTCTGTCTTTGTCCTTTGTTCTTTCTGTCTTTGTCCTTTCTTCCTTTCTTTCTCTCTTTGTCCTTTCTTTCTTTCTCTCTTTGTCCTTTCTTCCTTTCTTTCTCTCTTTGTCCTTTCTTTCTTTCTGTCTTTGTCCTTTGTTCTTTCTCTCTTTGTCCTTTCTTTCTTCCTTTCTTTCTCTCTTTGTCCTTTCTTTCTTTCTTTCTTTCTCTCTTTGTCCTTTCTTTCTTTCTTTGTCCTTCCTTTCTCTTCGCGTTGGGTTACGCTGCTGGTCAGGCATCTGCCTGGCAGATGTGGTGTAGCGTATATGGATTTGACCGAACGCAGTGACGCCTCATTGAGCAACAGATACTGATACTCTCTCTTTCTCTCTTTGTCCTTTCTTTCTTTCTTGTTTCATATCACTTCTATTTTTCTTTTTTGTAATTTGTTTTGAGAACACGCTCTTGATTGAAATAGTAGTTTCTACATCATATTTTAAATCTTATTCTTCATTTGAAAAAATTGAGACGTCTATGTTTCATTTCTTTTAAAAGTCTGTCATAATTAAGTTTCTCCAGCTGAAGTATTTACTAAAATGTCGACACACAAATTGATAATGACTGTACCAACATTATCGCTCTACACTGTATGTTGTATACAACTGTGTTCACAAAGGATTTAGATCAAACTGTGGAATTATCGCTATCCTTCTTCTTCTGCGTTCGTGGGCTGCAGCTCCCACGTTCACTCGTATAAACGCGAGTGGGCTTTACGTGTATGACCGTTTTTAACCCGCAATGTAGGCAGCCATACTCCGTTTTCGGGGGCGTGCATGCTGGGTATGTTCTTGTTTCCATAACCCACCGAACGCTGACATGGATCACAGGAACTTTAACGTGCGTATTTGATCTTCTGCTTGCGTATACACACGAAGGGGGTTCAGGCACTGGCAGGTCTGCACATATGTTGACCTGGGAGATCGTAAAAATCTCCACACTTTACCCACCAGGTGCCGTCACCATGATTCGAACCCGGGACCCTCAGATTGAAAGTCAAACGCTTTAACCACCCCGAAAGCGGAGTATGGCTGCCTATATGGCGGGGTCAAAACGGTCATACACGTAAAAGCCCACTCGTGTGCATACGAGTGAACATGGGAGTTGCAGCCCACAAACGCAGAAGAAGAAGAAGAAGAAGTATTGTGTTGATATTTTCAATTGTCAATGAAAATACCTGTTTAAAACCAACAAAGGTTTGAATCCGTACAGATTGTAGTCGCTAACTGATTATCCCCAGAGAACTTTAGATGGCGAGCAAATTTGATCTTTTTTTT
>NC_134880.1:49665530-49673030 GCF_041734735.1 Babylonia areolata | reverse complement strand
AGTGTATGTTAATTCTGGAAGATGTGGACTTTGTCCCCCTCGAAGCGTTTCCCAGAACCGCCAACATTAATGGGATGTTAACACTGAAGGACGTTCCACAAAATGACACACAAAGTGGATGCGCTCCGACGACAGGAAGGATCCAAGTTCGAGCCCCATCAGAACTGGGCTTTTTTTTCCCGATTCGAGACGTGTTTCTTAAAGCAACGCGAGCGCGCTTCGTGCTATTGGCGAGAGAGGGAGTGGCGTGGGTGAGGAGTACAAGTGCAAAGAAACGAACGCGAGGCGAGGTTTCATCCTTCCATCTCGGCAAAGTTCCTCTGAAGGCAACCTTGCCTTGACTCGCGAGAACCTCGCCACCCTCACAGCGAGGCGGCAAAGTTCCTCTGAAGACAACCTTGCCTTGACTCGCGAGAACCTCGCCACCCTCGCAGCGAGGTGGAACAAAGAAACACACCTTCCTAGCGTTTCCCGTAGTCGGTTCCTTCCCTTAGTTGGGTGTGCTGTGGGTTCTTCTTCTTGTTCCGCGTTCCCTGGTCACGCTGGATTTTCAGTCCGGACAGGACCCTCCCACCCCACTGGTAGCTTCGTCATCGCCACCATCATCATTCATCATCATTGGGATATAGATAATAGATATCAAACTGTCCCAAATAGGTGCAACAACAACAAAAACGACGACAACAAAACGGGCGCAATAGCCGAGTGGTTAAAGCGTTGGACTGTCAATCTGAGGGTCCCAGGTTCGAATCACGGTGACGGCGCCTGGTGGGTAAAGGGTGGAGATTTTTACGATCTCCCAGGTCAACATATGTGCAGACCTGCTAGTGCCTGAACCCCCTTCTTGTGTATATGCAAGCAGAAGATCAAATACGCACGTTAAAGATCCCGTAATCCATGTCAGCGTTCGGTGGGTTATGGAAATAAGAACATACCCAGCATGCACACCCCCGAAAGCGGAGTATGGCTGCCTACATGGCGGGGTAAAAACGGTCATACACGTAAAAGCCCACTCGTGTGCATACGAGTGAACGCAGAAGAAGAAGAAGAAGAAGAAGACAACAAAAAAGAAAGGAAAAAAAGCTGTGATGCTCTCCTGTCAGTCATCATGGGTCCATTTCAGCAGTAGTGTGGTGGGGGGGGGGGGGGGGGTTGTTCGGTGAACATGGCTGTCACCACATCACTGTACTGTGTCCATCAATGATGGGCAGAAAACACACACCGTTGGTCCGCTTTCACAAGGGACTTCCTGTTTGACAATATGTGTGTGTGTGTGTGTGTGTGTGTGTGTGTGTGAGAACTTTTGTCCAGGGGTGAGCTTTTTCCTCGTGTATTCTGACCTTTCCTGCATAACCATTTATTTTTATTCGTGTATGTGTGTACGTGCGTGCGTGCGTGCATCTGTGTGTGAGTGTGGCGTTGTGTGGTGTATCTTCGTCCGTGAGAACTTTTGTGCTGGGGGCGGAGGGGTGGGGTGGGGGCGGGAGGAGCTTTGTTCACCGGTGTACTCTGTAGACCTGTGAGTTGTCCCTGTGACCATTATACTGACCACAACCACTGACCGCAACCACTGACCGCCCGACTGGCCCCCTGTGGACCTGCCCACTGGTGACGGAGCAGCGCCTCTCTGCTTGTGTCTCACCTGTGGTCCAAACCCCCCACTCCCCCATCTTCCTCCCGATCTACCCCCCCTCCTCCCCATCCTTCCCACCTCCACAGGTGTGTGGGTGGCCGGAGGCAAGGTGCTTGTTTTGTTGCCATCCATCACACTCTGTGACCTTCGACCACCTCTCTTACCCCCCCACGACCCCCATGCCTCCCACCCCACCGACACAGTCACACAGACGCACACGTGCAAGCACACACACACGCATGCAAGCACACACACACACACACACGCGCGTGCGCGCACACACGCACATACACACGCACGCACGCACGCACACACACACACACATTCACACACAGAGAGAGACACACACACAGGCACAGACACACACACACACACACACACAAACACACGCACACACAGAGTAACACACACACGCACATACCACACACACACGCGCGCGCACACACACACACACACACACACACACACACACACACATACACACACACACACACACACACACAAGTCTAAAAACACTTATAGTGAATAGACGTTAAACTGAAGAAAACACACACACACACACACACACACACACACACACACACACACACACACACACACACACACATTTCTTCACTTGGGGCGGGGCACACAGCTGGGACTACTACAGCCACAGCTCTTGACTCCACTGTCAGCTGACAGCCACACAAGGAATGGGGGATGGGGAGGTGAGGATCAGAAGGGGGGGGGGGGAGAAATAGAGAGAGGATGGGGGCAGACAGAGAAGGAGACAGACATACAGACAGTCAGAGGGAGAGAGAGAGAGAGGGGGGGGTGAGACAGACAGGGACAGAGAAGGAGACAGAGATACAGACAGTCAGAGAGAGAGAGAGAGAGAGAGAGAGAGGGAGACAAAGAGATGGACAGACAGACAGAGACGGAGAAAGACACACAGAGAGACAGACAGACAGAAAGAGAGAGAGATGGACAGACAGACAGACAGACAGAGAGAGAGAAACAGAGAGAGATGGACATGGAGAGAGACAGACAGAGACGGAGACAGAGACAAAGACTGTGGCAGAGAACAAGAGACAGAGACAGGAAGACAGGAATACACACACTCAGAGTCACAGACAGAGAGAGACAGAAAAACGGAGAAATAGAGAAAGAGAGACAGACAGAGAAAAACAGAGACAGATAGAGAGAGAGACAAAGAGACACATACAGAGACCGAGAAAAAAAAGAAACAGAGAGACAGAGACAATGACAGTATAGTTTATTTTGACAGGATACAGGCCTTCTAATAAAATGAAATATCAGTCTTCAAAATCTCAACTTTATCATGCTCGAAAGCTACATTTCACCAAATCAATTTTGCACACGAAAAGTGCAGCTCTGTGTAAGAGGTCACTATTTTGCTTTTTGTCAAGGCAAGGCAAGGCAAGGCAAGGCAAGGCAATATTTTCATGTACCCTTTGGGGTCATAGAAACATCAGAAGATTCGAAAAATCTGAACAACAATGGACAGAATGGGGGAAGCAGGGGAGAGAGATTGCTAGAGACATACAAAGAGGTCCACACCAAAACCGGACCACCACCACAAGGATGTCTTCTTTCGTCTGCCGTAGCTCCACGAAGGACACCTTCCATGTGAACTTGTGCCCCTAGAGAGGGCAAGCTGTGAAGTAAGTGGCTGGTCACCAGAAAAGCTCTGCGGAACTGAAGGCCCAGTTGCTGTCTTGCACACTCTTTTTTTTTTTTTTTTTTTCATTTTCCTTTCTCTCCGTTACACGACTAACATCGACTTGCCGATGACTCTGTCGTGGTTGATGCATGCTGGGTAGTTTCGTGTCTCCATAACCCACCGAACACTGACATGGATTACATGATCTTTAACGTGCGTATTTGATCTTCTGCGTACGTGTGTGTGTGTGTGTGTGTGTGTGTGTGTGTGTGTGTGTGTGTGTGTGTGTGTGTGTGTGTGTGTTTAATGGATTTCATGTATCTTAATGTCAATCTACTGAATTTATTGGCGTGATATATATGTTGTGTGAGTGTGCGTGTGCGTGTGTGTGCGTCCGTGTGTGTGTGTATATATATACGATTTATTTGTTGGATATTTTTATTTAATAATAATAATAATAATGGTATTTATATAGCGCTGGATCTTGTGCAGAGACAAATCAAAGCGCTTTCGCACCAGTCATTCACACGCATGCATAACTCTAAAACTGTAGAAACCAAAGTCAAGAAAGGGCAGGCAAGGGAGGCTATTTTGGGAAGAGGTGGGTTTTAAGGCCAGACTTGAAGGAGCTGAGTGTGGAGACTTGACGAAGCGAAAAAGGAAGTTCATTCCAATCACAAGGTCCAGAAACAGAGAAAGAACGGCGGCAAACAGTCGAGTGTTTGAATCTGGGTATGCGTAAACAGAGTGGATCCGAAGCCGATCGTAGTGAGCGAGATGGAGTGTAGAGGTGAAGGCAGCCGCAGAGATAGGAAGGGGCAGTTTTGTGAATGCATCTATAACATAGAGTGCTGATCTTGTACTTTATTCGGTGTGAGACAGGGAGCCAGTGGAGATGTTGCAAAAGAGGAGTGATGTGCTCAGATCTTTTCTTTCTGAGGACGAGTCGGGCAGCAGAGTTTTGTATGCGCTGAAGAGACTGAATGGATGAAGCAGACAGACCAGACAATAGAGAGTTACAGTAGTCAAGGCGAGAGAGAATGAGAGAAACGACAAGTCTAGATGTTGCGTCAGTGGACAGATATTTCCGGACGGCACTGATGTGTCGCAGTTGACAGTAGCAGGACTGACATTTTTGCATGGACAGTGTATTGTCAAGGACAACACCGAGGTTCCTGACTGACGTGGAAAGAGGGATGGATGTACTGCCAAGTTTGATTGTGTCAATCGGGATGGAAGAGAGTTTTTGTTTAGTTCCTATGATCATTGCTTCAGTTTTGTCCGCGTTCAATTGTAACTTATTTCGAGTCATCCAGTTTTGAATGCCCAGGAAGCAGTTGGATGTTTCTTGCAAGAGCGACATAGTTGTACAATACCTAATTGTCTTAACGTGCGCGCGTGTGAGTGGGTGTGTGGATTGTTTTAGTATATCGTCAGGAACTGTGAGTTCCTACTTGGCTTGTTTTGAGGTGTTTTATGGTACGCATGTTCACTGTATGTTGGTGTTTACAACGAGCCTGTGATTGCACACGGTAATTTCCATGTAGATTGATAAAGTGTTTTTGAATTCAATTCTACAGAGCGATAGTTGAGTCGGTGCTCACGTTCAACATTCCCTGCTTCTTCGGCAGCCGTGTTTGGTGCATTTCTGTTATGCATGTGTGGGTGTATGTGTGAATGTGTGTCTTCATGTTTTACATTTATTTGCTTATTTATCATCATTGTTGTCTTATTTATTTATTTATTTATTATTATTATTATTATTATTATTATTATTTAATTATTATTTTCATTACTACTACCTTTTTTATATCATAATTATTATTTATTTATCTATTTATTTATTTATTTATGTAAGCTTATATATATATATATATATTTTTTTTTTTTCTTCTCAAGGCCTGACTAAGCGCGTTGGGTTACGCTGCTGGTCAGGCATCTCGGCTTGGCAGATGTGGTGTAGCGTATATGGATTTGTCCGAACGCAGTGACGCCTCCTTGAGCTACTGAAACTGAAACTCGGCAGCCTCAGGGAACGCGACAAGGCCAGGCTGACCAAGGTCACCATGACATAATAGCTGGATGGAAAGCTGACAGGCTGGCCCGTCAATAGTCTCTCCAGGCTCACTTTGAGACAAGGGCGGTCAGGTCAGGTGAGTGGGGGCCATCCAGCATGACTTCACCATCCTGTTCAGCTCAGGATCCTGTTGAAGGAGGAAGGTGGCAGAATGATTAAGACGCTCAGCTGCCGATACAGAGTGTCCGTCCGTGAGGGCGTGGGTTCGAATCTCCGCTCTCGCCCTTTCTCCCATGTTTGACTGGAAAATTGACGGGAGCAATAGCCGAGTGGTTAAAGCGTTGGACTTTCAATCTGAGGGTCCCGGGTTCGAATCACGGTGACGGCGCCTGGTGGGTAAAGGGTGGGGATTTTTACGATCTCCCAGGTCAACATATGTGCGGACCTGCTAGTGCCTGAACCCCCTTCGTGTGTAAATGCATGCAGAAGATCAAATACACACGTTAAAGATCCTGTAATCCATGTCAGCGTTCGGTGGGTTATGGAAACAAGAACATACCCAGCATGCACACCCCCGAAAGCGGAGTATGGCTGCCTTCATGGCGGGGTCAAAACGGTCATGCACGTAAAAGCCCACTCGTGTACATGCGAGTGAACGTGAGAGTTGCAGCCCTCGAACGCGGAAGAAGAAGAAGAAGAAGACAGGAAAATCAAACGGAGCGTCTAGTCTTTCGGATGATGCGATAAACCGAGGTCCCGTGTGCAGCACGCACTTGGCGCACTGAAAAGGAACCCATGGCAACGAGAGTGTTGCCCTCTGGTAAAATTATGTAAAAAAACAACAACAACAAAAAACCCCACTCTGATAGGCACACAAATATAATAAAAGAAAGCACTCAAGACCTGACAAGCGCGTTGGGTTATGCTGCTGTCAGACATCTGCCTAGCGGATGTTGTGTAGCGTGTATGGATTTGTCCGAACGTGGTGACGCCTCCTTGAGAAACTGAAACTGAAACTGAAACCGTTCAGCTCAGTGGACTCCACCCATCATCTGGGTGACCTGCCTCTGGTCCTGACGTCCACCAAGGCCGGGCAGGCTGATCGGCTTCATGTCAGTAGGGGTACCCATGGGCAGGTTCCCACGTTCCTCCCTGCCGACAGCTGTCAGGATTGTACAGCAGCCATACCTGCAGTGTGTGGTCAGATCTTGTGACTGTCACTATGGTATTTTCTGTTTATCAAAAAACAAAAAAGCAAAACAAAAAAAAACTTTATCTTACTAGCTGCTCTGTGATTGGTTGTCTATTTATTTATCTACTGGTTGATCAACTTATGTATCTATTTATTTATTAATCAAATTATGTACGTATTTACTTATTCATTCATTCTTCAGTTATTCATTCAAAAAGTATTTGTTCAACTATTCGTTCATTTATTTATCCTAAATCTTTTACCATGCTTATTTCTCTGTGATAGTCATATTATATCCATCTACTGGTTGATGAACTTTATCTATCTGTTTATTTATGTACTTATTCATTTATTTATTAGTATACTTATTTGATCATTTATTCACCCCACAGTCTTTTACCATGCTTATTTCTTCCGAGAGCAGCATTGTTTTGATTGTGTGTGTGTGGGGGGGTGGGGGGGGGGGGGGGGGGGGGGGGGGGGGGGGGGGGGGGGGGGGGGGGGGGGGGGGGCGAGGGGGTTAATTGTGTGCCTCTGTGCGAGTGAGTGAGAAGAGGGTGGCGAGAGACTGTGCACCCGTGACATTATAATGTATCTTTGGTGTCAATCTTAATGGTTTGTTCTCATTGGGGAAGGGAGTTTGAGCAATAAAGGGTTTGGGGGGAGGGGAGGTGTGGAGGCACAGACAAACACACGCATGCACGCAAGTCCGCACAGAGAGAGAGAGAGAGAGAGAGAGAGAGAGAGAGAGAGAGACCGACAGACAGACAGACCGACAGACAGACCGAAGGACAGATCGAGAGATGCAGACAGACAGGCAGACAGAAAGATCGAGACAGAGCGAGCGAGCGAGCGAGAGAGAGAGAGAGAGAGGGAGAGAGAGACACAGAGAGAGAGAGAGACAGACAGACAGACGAACCGAAAGATCGAGACAGAGCGAGGGAAAGAGACAGAGAGAGTGAGAGTGAGGGAGAGAGAGAAAAACCGACAGACAC
>NC_134880.1:49620530-49660530 GCF_041734735.1 Babylonia areolata | reverse complement strand
GAGATGTCAGATTATGTGCACAGCATGGATGGAGGCTACAGTTCCGTTGTGTTAGACTCAAGCAGCAATCCGGCAAACTCGTAATATATGAGGGAAAAAGTATCTCTGTGTGTGTGTGTGTGCGCGCGCTCTCTCTCTCTCTGTGTGTGTGTGTGTGTGTGTGTGTGTGTGTGTGTGTGTGTGTGTAAACGCTTCACAACACGTCATCGGGAATCACAAAACACAACAAGCGCACAGAGCGTACTACCTAACATGGTCAACATGACAGCACTGAAGGGTAAGATATTGCAGACAGGGGCTAAACACTTGTCCCTATCTATCTATCTATCTATCTATCTATCTATCTATCTATCGATCTATCGTGAGTGATTGTAACTGATGTAGATTAGCAAGGACAGATTGTAAGAACAGGCCATGCCTAAAATATCTTAAATCCTTGAATAAACAAGAGGCAAAGCCTTCAAGACTCACTCGTGCTTCGCGCTTTGTCCGGCAGTCAAGGAATCACGAGGAGAAAAAAAAAAAAGAGAAGATAATTAAAAAAAAATCGTTGAAAAGCGCTCTGTATTAAATATGATATTTAAAATAAGCTTGGGAGAAAAAACAAAACAAACAACAACAACAACAAAAAAACGTATGTGAGCGGGATCGAACCATGCATGTTCAGTTCCGAAACAAGCAGACTAATTTCCACTGCTGCGGCTCATTTGACGTTAATACTTAAAAGAATATTGACGTTTTCTTCTTCGGGCGACAAATGGATGTGATTGGAGTGGACGAAATAACACCGTTTAAATCATGTTTGTGTGTGTGTGTGTGTGTGTGTGTGTGTTTTAATATATCTCGATTATTCTTTTATTTCCGCGGTAAAGGAGACTTTGCTATCCCTTCAAGCACAAAGCAACACATGGTAGATCTCTAGATCTGCACGAACCAGTCGATGCCTACAGAGGGGCTGAAAGAAACGATCAATTCAATTCTTTTTTTTATGTTCATTCCAGTTATTTCAGTGTCCACTCTAGAATATTTCTATGCAGTAAACACGTCGATGGTGTAATTAGTATTACTGTATGTGTTCTGTCCAGATTTTGTCTTTCTTTCCTTTTGATTGTGAACAAGAAAAACGAGGTCATGTCTGAAGACAAACTACCTGCTAGCAGGCCTAATTCAGTGGAAAACGTTGTTTTTTTTAAAAATTATTTTTTTATATATATTTTTTAAATTTTAATTTTATTTTATTTTATTAAAAAAAAATTAAATTCAATTTTCGGATTTCGGAACAAATCTCAATGAAATAAACCGTTAATGATTCGAAAAAAAACCCGGCTTAATTTGGGAGACTGAAGATTTTTTTTTTCTTTTCATATTATGTTTAAGTCTAGAATTGGCAAACGGAGTATTTCCAGAGAAAATGGCAATGTTAAAGTTTACCACACACACTCACAACCGAACACCGGGTTAAAACATAGACTCACTTTGTTTACACAAGTGAGTCAAAAATCATTTTGAGTTCTATCTATCTATCTATCTATCTTCTCTCTCCGCAGCTACGACCTCGTTAAATCAACGAAAACATTCCATTACCATAACGTAGTATAGCCCTGGTCCGTACCAGGTTTCTCTGCTCGAGTCACCGCGCTGTCATATTGAAATGGGCTGCCACATCCAGAAGGAAAACACAGTCATCAAAAACAATTATCCGATGCTCATTAAATCATCATAAACAAAATTACTGCATGATGTCCCCCCCCCCCCAGGCCCCCCCCCCCCCCCCCCCTCTCTCTCTCTGGGTTCCAAGGAAGGGTGATGACTTTTAGGGGGAAGTGGGATGAAAGGAAAGTGAGTGGTGGGATATGGGGTTCGGGGGAGGGGGGGTTCTATAGAACTACATCTGGGTTGCAGATTTATCTTTTTTTTTTATGAAAGTGTGTGTGGTGTCTGTGTGTGTGTGTGTGTGTGTTTGTATGTGTGGGTGAATGTGTGAGTGCGTGTATCTGTGTGTGTGTGTGTGTGTGTGTGTGTGTTCGTGCGTACGTATTTTTTTTTTCATGCGCAGTAGAGAATTTTACTTACACATCTGTAATATGACGATTGCAAAATCACACACACACACACACGCACACACACACACACACACACACACACACACACACACACACACACACACACACAGGGAGACAGAGAGAGACAGAGACAGAGAGAGATAGATACACACATGCTCAAAAGACAGATACGCACATTTCCTGCACAAAAAGGTTCAAATGTCCCACTGATAGCCTTTAGCGGCCATTACTGCAGTGATTTCATATTTTGCTGTGTCCAGGACTCGTCAGAAGAAGGTTGGGCCCAGTCCTCTCCTTCCGCCGTTAATTCACCGCCAATGTCGCATTTGCTTATTTATCATCATTGTTATCTATTTGCTTATTTATCATCATTGTTATCTATTTGCTTATTTATCATCATTGTTATCTTATTTATTTATTTTTTTTTTAATTTAAAAAAAATTATTACTACTACTTTTTTTCCTTTTTTTTTTTTTTTTTTTTTTACATTATAGTTATTATTTACTTATTTATTTATCTGTGTAAGCTTATCTATTATTTATTCACCTTTTTTTTTCCTCAAGGCCTGACTAAGCGCGTTGGGTTACGCTGCTGGTCAGGCATCTGCTTGGCAGATGTGGTGTAGCGTATATGGATTTGTCCGAACGCAGTGACGCCTCCTTGAGCTACTGAAACTGAAAACTGAAACTGTCGCATTTCAGCATCAGCTAGGTAGAGCACTTGTGTTGCTGAAATGCGACCAGATCATGGGTCGTGGTTATTCACAAACCTACCTCTCTTAGTTTTCGGTGGAAGGATAGGCCATATTTCGTTCACATCACAGGGAAATCCCCAGCTATTCTTAGACGCCGTTTCCTCCCGTGGTTCTGGTAGCGGGGACTATTTCACTCTATAATAATAATAATAATAGTTTATTTATATTGCGCCTTTCATTGAAATACAGTAATGCCCAAGGCACATTACACGAGTAAAATATAACAAAAATAAAAACTCTACACAAAAATCACAACCACATGTAAAAATCTCCAAAAACCTCCAAAAACCATTCCGTGTGAACAACACAGTCACCGTAAACAGCGAACTGGACCAAATATCTTATACGTAATTAAAAACCAAGCATTAAAGCATGCACAGACGAAATGCACCCCCCAGCTCCCCTCCACACACATACACCCACACACCCACACACATACACCCACACCCACACACATACACCCACACACACATGCACGCTTACAGAGACACACACGCGCGTGCGCACGCACGCACAGACACACACATCATTATGATATGTGTATGCATGTGTATACACACATGTCCGAATCACACACACACACACACACACACACACACACACACACACACACACACAAGATTCAAAACGGTAACAGCATGCATGAATTTGACTGGCGGAAAAATGGTATGAAATGATGATGTACTCACGGCAAGTACTTTTTAAAATGTTTATATAACTGGCTATAGATGATTTTCAACACATAATCATTCAGTTTATGAGCATAAGAATCTACTGAACACCTTCCTCATTTTGACCAGGAACTGAGCCATCATTATGTCCGAGCTGTGGCCACCCGATTTTCCGTGATATGACTGCAGTCAGTGACAGGAAGGTGGCCCCGTGGTACAGTCAGTCAGGCGTCGGACTTCGGATGCAGTGTTCACCAGTGATCGATTTCGGATGCAGTGTTCACCAGTGATCGATTTCGGATGCAGTGTTCACCAGTGATCGATTTCGAATGCAGTGTTCACCAGTGATCGATTTCGGATGCAGTGTTCACCAGTGATCGATTTCCAATCCAGCATTCACCACTGATAGATTAGAGGCCTTATTTCGGCATGGTGTTGTGTCCTTGGGAAAGGTACTTCACTCCGAATTTCCTCACTCCACACTGGCGTGAATGAGAACCTGACTTCGGGTGGAAAGGGTACAGTTTAGATGTACTTGTATCATGACAGGATTTTCTTGTTGTCCTCTTCATCTATAACTGTGTTGTACTGTGACATGTTCGAAATATGAATAATAATTTTAAAAAAAATGTTAAAATTGTTGGTTGGGCGAATGGCAGAAATACACTAATGACATGATGATTATAAACCGTTTGAATGTGATGAGGAGAAAACGTAATATTTTAAGTGAAGTTGTAGGTGGTATGGTAGGGATCATAGAGCGCCAGCAAGCACCCTTCCCTGTGAGAGAAAGACAAAGTGATTATCATCACCCCATCTCTCTCTCTCTCTCTTTCTCTCTCTCTGTTTCGCCACAATACCAACCACACCGGATGTGGACAATCAAAACCCTGGAACAGAGGGCGCCGTCAAAAAGGGAAAAAAAAAAAAAAAAAAAAAAAAAAAAAAGTATTACACCAGCGGGTGCTATCTGTTGAAAGGACAAAGGTCAAACGCAGGAAACCTGACACGTTGATTGGCCGCCTGAGCTTTGCACGTGGAGGCCAGAGGGGTGGTGATAAAGTGATTGGAGGTCAGAAGGCCAGAGCAATGATGACGTCACAGAACCGAAGGACCACAAAATGTCACTGTCAGAGTGGAGACACGGCAGTCTTTGCTGTGTGGGAAAGTCCCCCCACACACCGTGCACCGCACATCGTACACTATTCTGACCCGAAACAGATTATTTTCTTTCATGTCCCATAAGAAAAGTTGAAGGTTAAAAGTCCTGTATCCTTTTAGGGCCGAAGGAGCAGTGAATTCATATCCACTGTGTCTAGGGTTCAGCATAGGAAGGCAGTGAATTCATATCCACTGTGTCTAAGGCTCAGCATAGGAAGGCAGTGAATTCATATCCACTGTGTCTAGGGCTCAGCATAGGAAGGCGGTGAATTCATATCCACTGTGTCTAGGGCTCAGCATAGGAAGTCGGTGAATTCATATCCACTGTGTCTAGGGCTCAGCATAGGAAGGCGGTGAATTCATATCCACTGTGTCTAGGGCTCAGCATAGGTAGGCAGTGAATTCATATCCACTGTGTCTAAGGCTCAGCATAGGAAGGCAGTGAATTCATATCCACTGTGTCTAGGGCTCAGCACAGGAAGGCAGTGAATTCATATCCACTGTGTCTAGGGCTCAGCATAGGAAGGCAGTGAATTCATATCCACTGTGTCTAGGGCTCAGCATAGGAAGGCGGTGAATTCATATCCACTGTGTCAAGGGTTCAGCACAGGAAGACAGTGAATTCATATCTGCTGTGTCTAGGGCTCAGCACAGGAAGGCAGTGAATTCATATCCACTGTGTCTAGGGCTCAGCACAGGAAGGCAGTGAATTCATATCCACTGTGTCTAAGGCTCATCATAGGAAGGCAGTGAATTCATATCCACTGTGTCTAGGGCTCAGCATAGGAAGGCGGTGAATTCATATCCACTGTGTCTAGGGTTCAGCACAGGAAGGCAGTGAATTCATATCCACTGTGTCTAGGGTTCAGCACAGGAAGGCGGTGAATTCATATCCACTGTCTCTATGACTTAGCACAGGAAGGCAGTGAATTCATATCCACTGTCTAGGACTCAGCATAGGAAGGCAGTGAATTCATATCCACTGTGTCTAGGGTTCAGCACAGGAAGGCAGTGAATTCATATCCACTGTGTCTCGGGTTCAGCACAGGAAGGCAGTGAATTCATATCCACTTTGTCTAGGGTTCAGCACAGGAAGGCAGTGAATTCATATCCACTGTGTCTAGGGCTCAGCATAGGAAGGCGGTGAATTCATATCCACTGTGTCTAGGGCTCAGCATAGGAAGGCGATGAATTCATATCCACTGTGTCTAGGGCTCAGCATAGGAAGGCGGTGAATTCATATCCACTGTGTCTAGGGCTCAGCACAGGAAGGCAGTGAATTCATATCCACTGTGTCTAGGGCTCAGCACAGGAAGGCGGTGAATTCATATCCACTGTGTCTAGGGCTCAGCACAGGAAGGCGGTGAATTCATATCCACTGTGTCTAGGGCTCAGCACAGGAAGGCGGTGAATTCATATCCACTGTGTCTAGGGCTCAGCACAGGAAGGCGGTGAATTCATATCCACTGTGTCTAGGGCTCAGCACAGGAAGGCGGTGAATTCATATCCACTGTGTCTAGGGCTCAGCACAGGAAGGCGGTGAATTCATATCCACTGTGTCTAGGGCTCAGCACAGGAAGGCGGTGAATTCATATCCACTGTGTCTAGGGCTCAGCACAGGAAGGCAGTGAATTCATATCCACTGTGTCTAGGGCTCAGCATAGGAAGGCGGTGAATTCATATCCACTGTGTCTAGGGTTCAGCACAGGAAGGCAGTGAATTCATATCCACTGTGTCTAGGGCTCAGCATAGGAAGACAGTGAATTCATATCCACTGTGTCTAGGGCTCAGCATAGGAAGGCAGTGAATTCATATCCACTGTGTCTAGGGCTCAGCATAGGAAGGCAGTGAATTCATATCCACTGTGTCTAGGGCTCAGCATAGGAAGGCGGTGAATTCATATCCACTGTGTCTAGGGCTCAGCACAGGAAGGCAGTGAATTCATATCCACTGTGTCTAGGGCTCAGCATAGGAAGGCGGTGAATTCATATCCACTGTGTCTAGGGCTCAGCACAGGAAGGCGGGGCCCAGTCCTCTCCTTCCGCTTTTTCAACCTTCTCCTAGCGACCAGGTAGCACCATTTTACACCTGGTGGAGTGAAGAAAAATCGGAGTGAAGTACCGTTTCCCGTCACCATGCCGAACTGGGTCCTTGAACCTTGATCACTGGTGGACACCGAGTCAGAAACCAAACGTCTAACCACCTCTGCCAAGGTACCCCCTGCCCCCTGTCATGCCCCGTACGAATTTAAAATCCAGGTGGGCGTTTAACAAAACACTTCGAGAATCGTACCGGGGGGGGGGGGGGGGGGGGGGGGGGGGGGGGGGGGGGTGCATTTCGTCTGTGAATGCAGTATCAGCCACCCAGGTTGTAAGTGAACTGATTCAGTTTACTGACAATTGCGACGTCAAACCCTCGGAGGAGGTTAAGTACGATAGCGGCTGGGACCTGTTTTTAGTTACAAACTAGTTACACACACAGCTGAGCCGGCGAGTAATCAATTAACAAAACATTGATTCACCCACATACCACAGGTCTGCCGCACCCGGGGTGGCGCACCTCGTCTTCCACTGAGTTGTGACGGAAGAGAGTAGCTATATCTCTGCAAGGTGCACTCTCTGCACTGTATTTACCCAATGGAAAACGGCACACAATCAGCGGAAAAGCGGCAGTCTCCTGAGCGACGTCAGTTGACAATCGTCCCAACAAACGTGAATGTGGAAGGGTGGTGGGGGGTGTTCCCGCATTCACACTGTTTCTGCATGTTTTACATTTACTTGCTTATTTACCATCATTGTTGTCCCCCCTTTTTTTTTCTTTTGTGTGTGTGTGTGTGTGTGTGTGTGCTTTGAGTTGACTTCATCAAGAGTTTACGCCTCATAAATATTATTATTATTAGTAGTAGTATTTTTTGTGTATTATCTATTATTTTTTATTTATTTATTATTTTAATAAAGGTTTGTTTTTTTCTTTTCTTTTTTTCTAAGTTTTGTTATTTTATTTTATTTTATTTTTTTTATTTTTATTTTATTTTGTTTTTTAAAATTTATTTTCTCAAGGCCTGACTAAGCGCGTTGGGTTACGCTGCTGGTCAGGCATCTGCTTGGCAGATGTGGTGTAGCGTATATGGATTTGACCGAACGCAGTTACGCCTCCTTGAGCTACTGATACTGATACTGATACTGACTGCCACTGACAGTCGCTTTTTCAGTTTCGAGGCTTCAAAACGTGAAGACTGATTCATATATGCTGCTCTATATCTGCATTAAAACACACACACACACACACACACACACACACACACACACACACACACAACCAAAAAACAACAGTTTCAGTTTCAGTAGCTCAAGGAGGCGTCACTGCGTTCGGACAAATCCATATAAGCTACACCACATCTGCCAAGCAGATGCCTGACCAGCAGCGTAACCCAACGCGCTTAGTCAGGCCTTGAGAAAAAAAAAAAGAAATGAAAAAAGAAAAAAGAAGGTGAATAAATAATAGATAAGCGTACATAAATAAGTAAATAAATAAATAAATAATAATTATAATATACAAAAAGGGGTAGTAGTAATAATAATAATAATAATAATAATAATAGTAATAAATAAATAAATAAGACAACAATGATGATAAATAAGCAAATAAATGTAAAACATGAAGACACACATTCACACACACACACACACACACACACACACACACACACATGCATAACAGATATGCACCAAACTAAAGAACACGGAGGAGGAGATGTCTGATCTAGGCATGAACCCAAGGCGGCTGGTCAGTGCAGTGCCACACGCTGACTGGTACAGAGAGCAGTGAGACCCTTGGTGAGTCATCAAGACCGATGCTGTGAACACAGAAGAGAGGAGGAAAAGCAGAGGACCAGGGTGGTGGGGAGAGAAAGGAGTCCTGATGGACACAGCGTTAAAGAGGGGGAACGGTGTGTGGGGGGTGTGGGGGGGTGGGGGGGTGGGTGTTAGGACTACCCTTCTCCTCCTTTACTTCCCATCTCCTCAGTCCCTCTTCTCCCCCCCCCCCCCTGTTGCCACCCCCCTACCTAACCCTGTCCTCCAGCTGGAAACCTTTGTGACCCTGTCGATCCAATTAACGGACCGGATCCTTTACTTGGTTCCCACCCGGAGAACCTCGGGGCTGGACCTGTTTGTTAGTTGTGTACCCAGCCCCCCCCACCCCCGCCCCCCCCCCCCCCACTCCTCCTCCCTTTTCCTTTCTACTCCATCCCCACCCTCTCCACTCTTCCTGCTCCCCCCCCCACCCCCCTGCCTTCCCCTCTCTCCCCTATTATTGTGGCTGGGGAGAGAGGTGAGGGAGGACCTCCAACACAAGCAGGATTTCTCATTTCCTCCCAGGAGCCAGGTCTTTGTCAGGCAAACGTCACACCGTCACACAGGAGGCTGTCAGCTTTGAACCCCCCCCCCCCCCCCACCCTACCCCAACCCCCCACTCAATGTCGACAGACCCACCCACCCCCTGCTTTCTCCCCCCACACCACCCGGCCGTCATGTTTGCTCGTCAACCACCCTGGATACACTTCATTCCATCCACCCACCCTTCCCACCCCTCTACCCCCCTCCCACTACCTGCTCTTTTGTACCTCTGTGTGTGTGTGTGTGTGTGTGTGTGTGTGTGTGTGTGTGTGTGTGTGTTCTAAACTTGCTATTTTATGACATATATGTATTCTATTTTCATTGTATTGCTCAAACTTTGGAGTCAAATGACTAGAAGAAAAAAAAAGACAACGTCACACGGACCCATCAAGCTAATGACAAACAAGTATCATAGTGTCAATCTCATAAAAGTTTATTGACTCCAAATCTTGTTTGATTTTGGTTTAAATAATCTTTAATTATTCAACAATACACATGATTACAATGCAATGAATGACAAAAGAGCATCAACAAACTTAAAGTTTATACTGTGCTCACAACGTTGCACTTCAATTTTATCATGGCGGCTGATGAACCATATTGTCAATTGTATCAAACAGCATTCATAAACAGTAAGTAATGAAATAATGAAATAAAACAAATAAACAAACAATACATTATACGTAAAATAATGCTAATATCAATATTAACATGAAATTAAATTTATTATCACCAGAGTAATCGGCCTGGGAGAAGAGAAACACGAAGGAAAAAAAAAAGAAGAAGAAAAGTTTTGTTTTATTTTCTGTTCCATTTTGTGTTGAATTGATTTCACCATTCATGTTCTGATCTTACTGGGGGATTGATAGCAAGTTAGTAACAAAACTGGCACGAAGAAATAGACAAAAAAAGGACCTGCAAAGATCTGTTCAGAATACTGAGTGCAGAAAATGGAGATATGATCATCGCACATGCAAAATATTAATTTTCTGTGAGGCGATATATACATGGAAGAGGATACCCATTTTGTTCCAAATGCTTTTTAATCAAATAACAATTTTTGCCGATTCTATGAGAGGGGGAAAAAAAAAACCTTTAAAAAAAGAGAGTAACGGTAGCATTTCTGTGGTCAGTTTGTTTTAGTGTTGTATGATGTGTGTTTCTATTACATGCTAAAATGCTTGTTATATGATACGTGATGCTTTCCTGGTAGATTTTAACTTTAAGAGTCGAATGTTTTAAAAGGGCACTGTGACCTTCCAATCCACTTTCACACAGGCTTGTAAGCTAATGACAGTGAAGTACCAAAATGTCAGTCTCTCTCTCTCTCTCTCTCTGTGTTCCTCTCTCTCCCCCAACCCCCCACTCTCTCTTTCTCATGGCCCCACCACCCTTCCTCTCACAACTTCTCTCCTCCTCACGCCCACCCACCCCACACACCAATTAAGTATTGTTGCCTACTACAGGGAGTCTGTGTGTGTGTGTGTGTGTGTGTGTGTGTGTGTGTGTGTGTGTGTGTGTGTTGTGTGTGTGGATGTGTGTGTGTGTGTGTGTGTGTGTGGATGTGTGTGTGTGTGTGTGTGTGTGTGTGTGTGCGTGCGTGCGTGTGTGTGTGTGTGTGTGTGTGTGTTGTGTGTGTGTGTGTGTGTGTGTGTGTGGATGTGGATGTGTGTGTGTGTGTGTGTGTGTGTGTGTGTTGTGTGTGTGTGTGTGTGTGTGTGTGTGTGTGTGTTGTGTGTGTGTGTGTGTGTGTGTGTGTGTGTATGTGTGTTGTGTGTGGATGTGTGTATGTGTGTGTGTGTGTATGTGTGTGTGTGTGTATGTGTGTGTGTGGATGTGGATGTGTGTGTGTGTGTGTGTGGATGTGTGTGTGTGTGTGTGTGTTGTGTGTGTGTGTGAATGTGTGGATGTGTGTGTGTGTGTGTTGTGTGTGTGGATGTGTGTGTGTGTGTGTGTGTGTGTGTGTGGATGTGTGTGTGTGTGTGTGTGTGTATGTGTGTGTGTGTGTGTGTGTGTGTGTGCGAGTGGAGGTGCACATGTAATACTGATGGCCAACAAATCACAGGTCAGGTCTGACTGATGTCTCCTTTGACTTTGAGGGGGGTGGAGGGGGTGAGGGGCAGGGGATGGGGGGGGGGAGGGTTACAGAGACTGGGACTGACTTACCGTACGTGGTGTTAAACATAATTGACTCTCTCTCTCTCGCTCTCTGTTTGTATGTCTGTCTGTCAGTCTGCTTCTCTGTTTGTCTCATTACCTTTCTGTTTGGGGCTGTCAGCTTTGAACTCCTTTGTGTCCAATGACCACCACCCTCCCTGCTGCCCACTAACCCCCAGGCCCCCTCCACCACAGTCCACCCTGTTTGTCAGGTTTGCTCGTGAAACCTCCCTGAATACACTTCCCTCTTTCCAGCCGGTTCCTCTTCTCTCTCTCCTTCCCCCCACCCCCCTCTCCCGCGGTCTTTAATTCTTTTGATAGCGGACCCTCCACCCGTTGGCTCTTTGTAACCTTGCTTCTCTCTCTCTCTCTCTCCGTCCATCTTCTCCACCCCACTCCACCACCCCACCTATTCACTCTTGTCTGCTTCCAGTACTTTCATGATATCAGGGCCCCTCTGTGTGCAGGGAGTGGGGGGATGAGAGGGGGGGGGGCGGTTGGCTGTGCATGTGTATGTGTGTGTGTGTGTGTGTGTGTGTGTGTGTGTGTGTGTGTGTGTGTGTGTGTGTGTGTGTGTGGATGTGGATGTGTGTGTGTGTGTGTGTGTGTGTGTGTGTGTGGAGGTGCACATGTAATTCCGATGGCCAGCAAATCACAGGTCAAGTCTAACTGCTGTCTCCTTTGTCCTTTGACTTGGAGGGAGGGAAATGGGGGGGCGGAAGGGGGGGCGGGGGGATAGGGGAAGGGTGACAGAGACTGGAATGACTTATCGTACGTGGTGTTAACTCTCTCCATACGAAAGGCGAAAGAGACGACGTTAACAGCGTTTCACCCCAATTACCATCATCAAAATATTGCAAGCGGAACGCTCTTATACTGAAGAGGTGAATGTTGACAAAGAATACCACAATTCTGACGGCGGAAACTAAAGGTTGGGTCATTGAGACACCCACTGGACATCCGAGGGGTCTGTGTAGAGGAGAAGAGAGGACTGGCCGCACTGAGTGAGTTAAACATAATCGGTTCTATCTGTTTGCATGTCTGTCTGTCTGCCTGTCTGTCTGTCTACCTGCCTTTCTGTCTGTAGCTGTCAGCTTTGAACTCCTTACTGTCGAATGACTGACCACCCTCCATACACACACGCACGCACGCACGCACGCACTCAAGCAAGCAAGCAAGCACACACACACACACACACACACACACACACACACACACACACACACACACACACACACGGGTGACTTGGACTGATTGACTTACCCTGGTGTTTGTCTGTCTGTCCGCCACTTTCTGCGTCTGTCTGTCTTTCTGTCTACTGTCCATAGCTGGGAGACGAACGACTGAAAAATGGCACATTACCCCCTGTCATATGTAGTTTAAGCCAATGACAAAGTGCCAAAGTGTCTGAAATCTCTTATTAGTTTATGTTGTTTCAATTCTGTTTTTTTTTTTCTTCTTCCCCTTTCTGTTCCATTTGATGTTTTGCACCATTTTGTTCTGATTAGTACCTACTATGTCACCAGAGCTTTTCAGCTAATGACATCAATAAACGTTTCAGTGTTCAGTGTTCAGTCTGTCTGTCTGTGTATATCTCTCTGTCTCTCCCCCATCTCTCTCTGTGTGTGTCTCTCTCTGTTTCTCCCTCAATGCTCGTCTGTCTATCTGTCTATCTGTCTCTGTGTCTCTCTCTCTCTCTCTCTTTGTGTCTCAGAACACACAATACGTATCAATCATTTGCCTGTTATTTCTGTCTGTCGAGCACGCCGTCATGGTATAGTGTAGGATAGTGGTGTGCTGCTGGCCACCCTTACCCACCAAAGTGCCTGTCAGAGAAAATGACAGCAAGGGGAAAGGGAAGGGAACCACTCTGATATCATACAGGACAGACACACCCTCTCCCCCTCCCCTAGTGCACCCCTCCGCCTCCCCCCACCCACCCGCCCCCCCACCCCCCCCCCACACACACCACCCTGACCCCCTTTTCCCCCACCACCCGCACTTCCATTTCACATCACGAGACTGGCCACCTCTCTCCCTCCCTCCCTCCCTCCCCCACCCCCTCAATCCCTCCTTCCTCAGTCGGTACCTCCACCCCCCGGTCCCATGCACCCCATTCCATCCTGATATGAATAATTATAATGGCACGGTAGGCAGCTCTGGCAACACAAACACACAAATACACGCGCGCGCGCACGCACGCACACGCACGCGCACACACACACACACTCATAGACATACACACACACACAATTACACACGCATAAATACTCACGCTTGCACACACACACACACACACGCACACACACTCAGACACACGCACTAACACAATTACACACTCACAAACACACAGAGACAGATACACACACACACACACACACACACACACACACACACACACACACACACAAACACAAAATTACACACTCACAAACACACAGAGACAGATACACACACACACACACACACACACACACACACACACACACACTCCCCATCCCTGCAAGCCCCATTTCCCCTCTTTTCGCAGACTGACGGGAATAATGTGGCATTAACGGTGGGCCCTGCGACGATCAGTCCAGTTGAAGAGTGGGTGTGGGGTTTGGGGGTGGGGTGGGAAAGCAAGTGGGGGGGAGGAGCCCCCACCCCACCCCACCTCACCTCACCCATCCGTTCCCCCACCCCTGCTTCCCCCCCTCCCCTATCTAGCCCCCCCCTCCCCCTCCCCCCGTACCCCCTCCCCCTCCCTACTCCCCCATAATACAGACGCGATATGATACGGGCCAACACGCGATCGCTCTGGTCGGTTATGGCAACAGCGCGTGCTCGATCGCGCGAGCATTCGTTGCGTGATTGTGTTTGGTGGTGAATACCCTGTCATTTACGTTCACCTTTTTTTTTTCTTTTTCTTTTCTTTTCTGTCCTTTTTTTTTTTTTTCTTTTCAGATGGAACTACTACCCTCTCCAGCACTACTTCTGCTCCCACGAACACCCCCCTCGCCCCCCCCCCCCACCTCCGCTTCCCCCTCCACACACACACAACCTCCGCCTTCCCTCTCCTCTCTGCGTCTTACCACCTCCGCCGCCACCCTCTCATCCACTCATTTCCCCCCTTCCCCATTTCCTCTTGTGAGGGAGAAGATAGTCATGCTGTTGGTTGGGTCCCAGTGTCCACTTCTCTTCCTTGCTGCAAGTCTCGGACGGTGCCACAGAAATACAGACCATACCATTTTTTTGGTCTTTTGTTTTTTGTTTCTTGTTTGTTTGTTTGTTTTTTTGTTTGTTTGTTTGTTATAATCAGAACCACAGATTTGGCCAGGTTTTTTTTTTCTCTGTGGTCAGAACCACATATCATGTCTTTTTTTTTTTGTTTGTTTTTTTCCTTTGTGATCTGAACGATTTCAGAACCACATCTAATATATTTGTATTTTTTTTTGTTTTTTGTTTTTGCTTTTGTTTTTTGTCTCTGTGATCAGGACCACATATTATACCGGTTTTTTGGTTTGTTTGTTTTTTGTCTCTGTGATCAGAACCGTGCATCATTCCAGGTCACTTGTCTCTGTTATTAGGAACATACCGTACTCTCTCTCTCTGTATGTGTGTGTGTGTGTGTGTGTGTGTGTGTGTGTGTGTGTGTGTCTGTGTGTGTGTGTGTGTGTGTGTGTGTGTGTGTGTGTGTGTCTGTGTGTCTGTGTGTGTGTCTTTGTGTCTATCTGTGTGTGTCTGTGTGTGTCTGTGTGTCTGTATGTGTCTGTGTGTGTGTGTGTGTCTGTGTGTGTCTGTGTGTGTGTGTGTGTGTGTCTGTGTGTGTGTGTATGTGTGTGTGTGTGTGTGTGTGTGTGTGTGTGTGTATGTGTGTGTGTGTCTGTCTGTCTGTCTGTGTGTGTCTGTGTGTGTGTGTCTGTGTGTGTGTCTGTGTCTGTGTGTGTGTGTGTGTGTGTGTGTGTGTGTGTGTGTGTGTGTGTCTGTGTGTGTGTGCCGAAACGGGGCCTCGAACCCCCATCAGTGTTGAACACAGAATCAGAAGTCCACTGCATCACTCATTCTGTCACTGCACCTCCCTCCTACCCTCACCCCGAAGCTGAACACTAGGAATGGATTTTAGATGAACCCACTTCACTTTATAAGAAAGTAAAAGAGTGCAAACGTGACCGTCTGTGACCTGAGTATTAAGACCAAGATTAAAAAGGTTAAAATAAAGAGCAGGAGGCTTACTGATGCATGGTTCTGGTCACACGGACAATACAAACCTGGTATGATCCATGGTTCTGGCGGTAGTTTCCACCGGGGTCAGCCCGATACTCCCCCGTGTCGATACTCCCCCGCATCAATACTCCCCCGTGTCGATACTCCCACGCGTCAATACTCCCCCGTGTCGATACTCCCACGCGTCAATACTCCCCTGCGTCAATACTCCCCCGCGTCAATACTCCCCTGTGTCGATACTCCCACGCGTCAATACTCCCCTGCGTCAATACTCCCCCGCGTCAATACTCCCCTGTGTCGATACTCCCACGCGTCAATACTCCCCCGTGTCGATACTCCCCCGCGTCGATACTCCCCTGTGTCGATACTCCCCCGTGTCGATACTCCCCCGCGTCAATACTCCCCCGTGTCGATACTCCCCCGCGTCAATACTCCCCCGCGTCGATACTCCCCCGTGTCGATACTCCCCCGCGTCGATACTCCCCCGTGTCGATACTCCCACGCGTCAATACTCCCCTGTGTCGATACTCCCCCGTGTCGATAGTCCCTCTCACAAAGATCCAGAAACAGTCACAGTATCGACACGCTCCCGTTTCCACCCACGTCTGATCTGTAAGGCTAAGAATAGATATGAAGGATTTTAAACCGGTCATGTGTCTTTAATAGTTCTTTGATTATTACCGTTGTTCACCGAAAGACAATGTGCATTGATTACCAGACAAAGAATACCACACCCACTTGGTTTCTGTGCAAAACACCATAATATTTTCTTCCAGGTTACATTCAGAGAATATCATATTCGCTTGATTACATCCAATAGTATCACAATGCATCCACTTATCCGCTTTGCTCCAAAGACAAACAGAACGAATATAATGATTATTCTGTGTGTGTGTGTGTGTGTGTGTGTGTGTGTGTGTGTGTGTGTGTGTGTGTGCTTGTTTGTGCTGTATCTATGTTTCAATAATAGCATGCACTTTTTATTTCAGTTAATTTGATTTCTCTTTTTTTTTCAGTCTCTATTTTGCTGTAAGGAATGGATGTAAAAATGTATGATAATTGCTTATTCTGCTTCTCTTATTAAAGAAAATGAATTGATAACTCTCTCTCTCTCTCTCTCTCTCTCTCTCTCGCCACTCTCTCTGTAATCCCACAAAGTGTGAACAATGTTGTCTGCTGTGAGTATTTCTACCGAGGCATGCATTCTACACTGTTGAACGCGCATGCGTCACGTTGGATTCTACAACGAGTAAATTCACACACTTGCAGCAGTTGTGGAGAGACAAAACACAAAAAAAATGACATGACAAAAGCAGGAAAAGTTTCCTCTCGGGTTCAATCATTTCTTGTAATCAAGCCATATTGCCGATATTGTTTCTTACTTTAAAGTGACCAAAAAGAATATCATTCTCACATAACTTTTCAACAATCGACGATTTTCTCCAACTTTCGTTGAATTTCTAAACTTGTCTGTTTTAGAACCTGTATCAGAAACTAAACATAGCAAGAATTTTATTCGGCGATATCACAGAGATCTTACCAGTCCATCATTCTTAGCTCACACACGGACGTACAGACGCTTCAGTTTGATCTGAATTATTGCTTTCTTTTCATTTCATCATGGAACACACACACACACACACACACACACACACACACACACACACACACACACACACACACACACACACACAGAGAGAGAGAGAGAGAGAGAGAGAGAGAGAGAGCGAGAGAGAGAGCACAGCGGTAGCTAACGCAATTAACGAACAAGAAAGCAAAATCACATTCATTCATTCATTTTGCATTTGTTGGGCTTCATCGTAATGGGGTTCACTGAATTGCTGCCCCCTCCCTCCTCACGTTCCATTCAAGCCGTGTGCGTGTGAGCGCGCGCGCTCGCGCGTATGTGTGTGGGAGGGGTGGGGGGTGGGGGGGTGAGGGTGGGGGCGCCGGGGGATGGAGTGTGTGTGTGTGTGTGTGTGTTTGTGTGTGTGTGTGTCCGCGCGCGCGCGCGCGCGTTTGTGTGCATTTGGTTGGTTGGGGCATGCATGTGTGTGTTTAAAAGCGTGTGCAAGATGGTGCACTTGCAGGCATAAGTGAGACAATGATTATGTGCACGCGACAGGGAGAGAGAGAGAGAACGTGCACGCGTTTGAGAGAGAGAGAGAGAGAGAGAGAGAGAGAGAGAGAGAGACAGACAGACAGACAGACAGACAGACAGACAAGGCGACAGTGGGGGTGGCAGTTACGGCTCTCAATCGAATAAACGATGGCATTCTTCGCTGACACCTTCTGGGCCAGACTCCCTGCAAACCATCACCAACTTCTGTCGTATGGCAGACGCTTCTGTGCTATCACATAGCTCTATTGCATCATGCCAACACTCAGCTGATATCACAGATTGACAAAAGCTAACAGCAGGGCCAGCAGCAAAGTGAGAGCTGTATGATCAGTGGTTTCTCCATTACAATGGGAAGTCATTTACAGCTTAGTCTTTGTGAAGGACTATGACTCAAACTAGGAGGCAAGATTGCACTGGCTCTCAGTGCTGCAGCCTTGGGGGCTAGTTGGCCTATGGGAACCATCCCAACGCCGACTGTCCTAAAACCCTCTTTGCCGAGAGAGTGGGGATGTTACTTGGGCAAGACACTCTCCACTATGATCAGAATACTAGCCAAGATATTTTGGACAGCAGTTGACCTTCTCTGCTGTTCTGATGGTCATAGTCGGACACGACTGGCTGTCATACATTGTGTCATCATATACCTTTTGTGTGAAATGTGCTATCATATCGTGTGTCATTATATGCCAATAGTATGCCCCTTTCATGAGCCAGCAGACACATTTTTCACTACTGGAGGTGGTTTTCTGTTTTTGCGCCCCGTCCCCCCTTCACTCACCGCCCCACCCCCTCATCTTTCGCTTTCCCTACTGTATTCTGTATTAACATACAGCTATAGTATGTCCAATGTCGTTGTATACCCATAGCAGAGCAACGCAGACAGGCCAGGAAAAGCAGTGCCAGCAAGTCCCCGACAGCCGCCACCATCCCCTGTCCACACTGCGTCAGAACCTTCCGGGCGCGGATTGGCCTGCCCAGTCATCTGCGCACCCACAGAGCCCAACCCACCCACCCCCAGGATGACTAGATGGTCCTCGTTGATCCCGACGGACGAACCACACACATAGTATGTAGTGTCTTATCATATAGCTAGTGTGTGTTGTCATACTTTTTAATGTATTATTGTGTAGAGTAGTAGTGCGTCGTATACCTATAGTATGTAGAGTCTTACTATGCAGCTATGATGTGTTATCATTTATTATTGCAGCTATGATGTGTTATCATTTATAGTGTTATCATATAGCTGTAGTGCGTCGACTGTCATTGTGTACCTAAAGTGTATTGTGTCGTATAATGTAGCCATAGCGTGTTATCATGACGTGTATCATCATGTAGTGTGTTATCGTACACCTATATATAATAGTGTGTCGCATGTTATTGTTTACCAATAGTGTGTAGTGTAGTGTCATATTATATTCCTAGAATTTGTTATATATTGTGTTATGCAGTGTTGTCGGTCGCTGTTGTGCGTCGTATGTCAATACTAAGAGTGTGTAGTATGCGGCCAGTATGCTATAGTGTTCCATCATAGTGTATCATCATGTAATGTCTTATCACACAGCTATAGTGTCGATGTCACTGAATACCTATAGCGTGTAGTATGCTATAAAAAGCGATAGTGTATCGTGTGTTATTGTAACATACCTATAGTGTTTCGCCTTCCTATGTGCCTGTAGACAATTGATTTTTGTTGTTGTAGTTGGTGTTGTTGTTGTTGATGTTTTCAGCGTGCTGTGTCTGATGTCTGAGATGGGAGTTAATATGAAGGCAGTATTTGTAATATGTTGTTATTGTTTTTGGACGGGCGCAATAGCCGAGTGGTTAAAGCGTTGGACTTTCAATCTGAGGGTCCCGGATTCGAATCACGGTGATGGCGCCTGGTGGGTAAAGGGTGGGGATTTTTACGATCTCCCAGGTCAACATATGTGCAGACCTGCTAGTGCCTGAACCCCCTTCGTGTGCAAATGCATGCAGAAGATCAAATACACACGTTAACGATCCTGTAATCCATGTCAGCGTTCGGTGGATTATGGAAACAAGAACATACCCAGCATGCACACCCCCGAAAGCGGAGTATGGCTGCCTACATGGCGGGGGTAAAAACGGTCATGCACGCAAAAGCCCACTCGTGTACATGCGAGTGAACGTGGGAGTTGCAGCCCACGAACGAAGAAGAAGAGTTGTTGTTTTTGTAGTTGAGTATATTATTTCAGCGAGCTGCATATTGTGTTTGATTTGTATGTGTACATAAAAAAGCAGTCTTAGTTATATTTCATTTGATTATTTGATTGAGCATTTTATTGGTAAGTCTTAATTGAAAAACGATTATTTGATTGAGCATTTTATTGGTCTTAGTTGTATATATGATCATTTGATAGAGCATTTTATTGGTAATGTGCACACTTTTTTTGTTTTGTTATCATTTGATCAAAAATCGGTTTACTTCCCTACTTCCCATTAATATTATTTTGGTTTTACTTACTCAATTTCTTTTTTCAAATGAATATTATTATTAATTTTGATTAAAAATTTTTTTTTTTCAAATATCGAGAAGCACGTAGTAGAAATACAGCGTTCAGTTAAGATAACTTGAGCAACAACAAGCCTGAGCTTATTATGAACATTATCATTATTGGATTGAGCTTATATCACAGATTGACATAAGTTTACATTTGGGCCAACAGCAAAGTGAGAGCTGTATTATCAATGGTTCCTCCAGTCAATGGGAAATCATTTACAGCTTAGTCTTTTGTGAAGGACTATGACTCTTGAACTAGGAGGCAAAATTGCACTGCTTCTTAGTGCTGCAGCCTTGTGGGCTAGTTGGCCTTTGGGAACCATCCCAACGCCGACTGTCCTAAAACCCTCTTGGCCGAGAGAGTGGGGATGTAACTTGGGCAAGACACTCTCCACTATAATCAAATTCAAGCCCAAATAGTCGGAACAGCAGTTGTCTCCTCTGCTGTTCTGATGGTCATAGTCGGACACGACTGACTATCATATATCATTATTGGATGAATAGAGTGTAGTGTGGAAGCTTTGTTTATGAATGTGTTTATTGAATAGTGAAACATTGCGTTGAACTGTAGATGTAATGCCTTTCGTTTTTTTGTTTTTGTTTTTTGTTGTTGTTGTTTTTTTTTTTTTTTTTGGTTGTTTGTTTTGTTTTATGCCGCCTTTTTAACTGTCAGCAAACGTGTCAAAAATTTCTCTTTTACTTTTAGCTATAACCAAGTATTCTTGTATCCAGAAGTTTTCTGTCACTACCTCTGCCACCCCAACCCACCCCTATACCCCCCCCCCCCACTCAACACCTCCCCGGCTACCCCCTATCCCCCCCCCCCCCACACACACACCACCCGCTTTCCATCCGAGTACCTCTGGCTCTCTCCGCACGCCCTCTTCCCGCCCCCACCCCTTCTCTCCGCCCTCGTTTCTCTGTCTGACAGCAGGGTGCCGGCGCCAGACTGCTCTTCACTGCTTCTTTATCTACCCGCCAACTGTCGGGTGGACAGAGAATGTCCCCTGCTGTACAGTACAGCCTTGAGCAACTACAACACCGTGACTAGAATTGTTGCTTTGTGTGTGTGTGTGTGTGTGTGTGTGTGTGTGTGTGTGTGTGTGTGTGTGTGATCGTTCTTCTTGTTATTTCCGTTCTTTTTCTAGTTGATCTTGCTGTGTAAAACTGTAAAAAGGCCTTTATTGTGGCTAATTCTTTACCCATTAAAAATTCAATTTAATCAATCTTCTGTCTGTTAGTCTGTCACACCCACAACACAACACCACACCACACCACAACACACACACACACACACACACACACACACACACACACACACACACACACACACACACACACACACACACACACACATTCACCACGAACTGCAGTATTTGCTCAGCACTGCATAAACTCCGATGACGACGTGGACTGTAGTCTGGACACAGTGAGTTCCCTGACCAGTCCGTGGCGTGAACTGTTCTTTGAATGCTGTTCGGTGACCAGTCGTTCCCTGACGCAGTGTTATTTTGGTGCAGTTCGGTGACTCGTCTGTCCCTGACACAGTGTTGTTTTGGTGCTGTTCGGTGACCAGTCGTTCCATGACGCAGAGTGTTGTTTTGGTGCAGTTTCGGTGACTAGTCGCGCCCTGACACAGAGTGTTGTTTTGGTGCAGTTCGGTAACTAGTCGCGCCTTGACGCAGAGTGTTGTTTGGGTGTTGTTCAGTGACTAGTCGCGCCCTGACGCAGAGTGTTGTTTTGGTGCAGTTCGGTAACTAGTCGCGCCCTGAGGCAGAGTGTTGTTTGGGTGCTGTTCGGTGACTAGTCGCGCCCTGTCCTGACTGACGTGACACACCTGCAAGGCATTGCACAGGGTTCGTCACGTGTCCATACGGCGAGATGACGTCAACACACAACACACTACCGCCCCTCCCTCACCACATTCCGCATCCCGACCCGCACCCAGTATCCCCCACACATCTCGGTGTAACAGGCTAAAAGCCGCCATTCACCCCTAATTTTCGCCGCGGGGTAAAATACGGGATGTTCCTTTAATTTTTTTTTTTTTTTCAAAAATAAAAACACGATCATCTAATTAAGAAAATAACAGCAACAACAACAATAACAATGATGATGATGATGATGATGATGATGATGACGAACAAGAAGAAGACGACGACGAAGAAGAAAAAGAACAAGAAGAACAAGAGGAACAAGAAGAACAAACGGCAGAATAAGAAGAAGAGTAAAACACCCCTCACCCACCCACCCCTCTCCAACAAACAAACAAAAAAAGTGTAGCGAAACAAAAAGCAGGAAAACAAAACAGAAAATGGGGTCAGTTTACATTGAGTTATATCATCTGTTCCAAAAGCAAACTGAATGAAACGATGTTACTGTTACTGAGCGTCAAAGAAAAAAAAGAAAAAGAAAAAAAAAGAAAACAAACAACACGAACAAACAAACACCACACTTTTCAAACCATGCTGGCAGTGCAGGGTTACAGGAGTAAGAAAGTAACGTGACCGGAAGCCCCGTGGCAGAATCCACTATAATGGGCGCAGTGGAGTGATGGCCTAGAGGTAACGCGTCCGCCTAGGAAGCGAGAGAATCTGAGCGCGCTGGTTCGAATCACGGTTCAGCCGCCGATATTTTCTCCCCCTCCACTAGACCTTGAGTGGTGGTCTGGACGCTAGTCATTCGGATGAGACGATAAACCAATGTCCCGTGTGCAGCATGCACTTAGCGCACGTAAAAGAACCCACGGCAACAAAAGGGTTGTTCCTGGCAAAATTCTGTAGAAAAATCCACATCGATAGGAAAAACAAATAAAACTGCATGCAGGAAAAAAAAAAAAAAAGAAAAAAAAAAGGGGTGGCCCTGGAGTGTAGCGACGCGATCTCCCTGGGGAGAGCAGCCCGAATTTCACACAGAGAAATCTGTTGTGATAAAAAGAAATACAAATACAAACTGAATTCCTGAGCCAAGATTCACCACTGATCGAGTGGTCAAGGTTCAAGTCCCCGTTTCAACATGGTGTTATATCCTTGGGAAAAAAAAACACTTTACTCTGCTGCTTCCCCCCCCCCCTCCATCCAGGTCAGTGTGCATGAGTCCTGGGTACAGGGTGGTGATTTTTCCGATCTCCCGGGTCAACATATGTGCAGACCTGCTAGTGCCTGAAGCCCCTTCGTGTGTATACGCACGCAGAAGATCAAATACGCTCTTTAAAGATCCCGTAATCCATGTCAGCGTTCGGTGGGTTATGGAAACAAGAACATACCAAGCATACACCCTCCCGAAAGCGGAGTGTGGCTGAGTGCCTACATGGCGGAGTAAAAACGGTCATACACGTAAAAGCCCACTCGTGTACATATGATGAACGTGGGAGTTGCAGCTCACGAACACAGAAGAAGAAGAAGAACTGAGAAGAAGAAGAAGAAGAAGAAGAAGAAGAAGAGTGCCTGACTTCAGTTTGGGGAGCAGGTTAAAACCGTGCAAGTAGATGATTGGGCCCCGCCTTCCCATGCCCAGCCCTGGACACACTGGATATAACTTAATTCTCTGATCAGTGGTGAACACTTGGTCAGAAGTTCAAAAGTCTGCTATTGTGCCTCCAGTCTTGCAACTGTATCTACACTTCTAGCCCCCCCCCCCCTCTCCCCCTGCACACCCCCCCCCCCCCCCCCCCATTCCCCACAACCGCCCGGAAAAAAAAGAAGAAGAAGAAAGAGTTTGGTTCGACAAATGATGCGCTTAAATGGACGCTGTTTCCAAACCAGAATTAACCTGTGATCGATAGATCATAGTTTCAGTAATTTCACCCCACCCTATGTTTTTTTTCCTTGGGTGCCAAGGAGAGGGGAGGGGCAAAAGTAAAGAGAACACACCGTGCTAATTCGTGCCATGTGACCAAACTGCATGTGCACCTGTGGCGGCGCTGCTCGGGTTTTTTTTTTTTTTTTTTTTTTTTAAACGTGACGCGATAGCGATCAGGGGGCATAACTCTTCACACCGCTTCTCCGCCCGCAAAAAGCCTTATCTGCCCACAACTCAGACTGCCACTTCTCCAAGGTTGAGGTCATATGATGACCTTCTTCTCTCTCTCCCTCTTTCCTCTCCTTTTTCTCGATCGCTCTCTTTTACTTCTTTTCAGTGGTGGTGGTGGTGAATGTGGTTCTCTCTCTCTCTCTCTCTCTCTCTCTCTCTCTCTCTCTCTCTCTCTCTCTCTCAATCTCGACATTGTAATTATATGATGTGTTCGTGTTGATATGATGGGTTTTGATGTTGAGGCATAAATGGTCATTTCAGGATTTATATGTACTTTAGTATGTGTTTGTATTGATATGATATGTGTCGATGTTACATGCGTAAATATCTATTATTTGATTTATATGTACTTTGTTTTCTGTGTACTGTCCAAACCTTGGAGACGAACGACTGAGAAAAAAGGCACATTACCCATTACCCCCTGTCACATGTACTTTAAGCTAATGACAAAGTGCCAAAGTGTCGCAAATCTCTTATCAGTTTATGTTGTTTCAATTCTGTTTTTTACCTTTCTGTTCCATTTTATCTGTTTTGTACCATTTTGTTCTGATTAGTATATACTATGTCACTAGAGCTTTACAGCTAATGACATTAAACATTTCAGTGTTCAGTGTTCAGTGTTCTCTCTCTCTCTTTCTCTCACATACACACACACACACGCGCGCGCATACATTGAGTGTTATGTTATACATCTGTTAGTCAACAAGTTTAATATTGTCATTCTAGTTTTCATTACGTGATGCAAAAATCTTCCTGCTTCATATGACACAATCTCTGTTATTCACGCTATGTTACCCATGTGTTAGTCATCAAGTTTATCAAAGTCATTCTCGTTGTTTTTTTTTTTTTTTTTTTTTTTTTTTAATGTGATACAAAATCGTCCGTCACATGATACGACAGTTTCTGTTATACGTCAGTATTTTATATAGAATTTTTGTTGTCCTGTCAGATTAATACATGTAGTTGTTGTGACATGTTTCAACTGACCAAAGAATATCAATCTAGACCAAAGTTCTCGTTTTTCTGATCTTTTCTTGAAATAGAAGTGCACGTGCACTAGCAGAAGATGGTGTATGCTGATCTCTTCAGTCTCTCTGTCCTGACGACAGAGCTGTATCAGAGTACACAAAAGAAACACGGTAGATAAGACTTCTTCTTCTTCTTCTTTGTTCGTGGGCTGCAACTCCCACGTTCACTCGTATATACGCGAGTGGGCTTTTACGTGTATGACCGCTTTTTTTACCCCGCCATGTAGGCAGCCATACTCCGCTTTCGGGGGTGTGCATGCTGGGTATGTACTTGTTTCCATAACCCACCGAACGCTGACATGGATTACAGGATCTTTAATGTGCGTATTTGATCTTTTGCTTGCGTCTGCACATATGTTGACCTGGGAGATCGGAAAAATCTCCACCCTTTACCCACCAGGCGCCGTCACCGAGATTCGAACCCGGGACCCTCAGATTGAAAGTCCAACGCTTTAACCATTCGGCTATTGCGCCCGTCGGTAGATAAGACAGATTTCTTTCTTTCCGAGAACAAAAGATAGCAATTATGTGTTGCTTGTTGTTGTTGTGGTGGGTTTTTTTTTGTTTGTTGTTTGTTTTCATCCACCCCCCCCCCCCCCCCGCCCTGTATAATGGTCTAAACGAGACAGTAATAGAAGACAAAACCAAGAGGATACAATTGGAGAACTCTCACCACAACGGAACCACCCAACTGCCCCATCCCACCCCCCCACCCCCATCAGACACGTACACGTGTGCACAGCTCCACTCCACAAGAGAAAGGGTGTGGATATATCTTTTGGTTTAAATAATCTGTAATTATTCAACAATACACATGATTACAATGCAATGAATGACAAAAGAGCATCAACAAGCTTAAAGCTTATACTGTGCTCACAACGTTGCACTTCAATTTTATCATGACGGCTGATGAACCATATTGTGACTTGTATCAAATAACATTCATAAACAGTAAGTAATGAAATAATGAAATAAAACAAATAAACAAACAGTACATAATATAGTAAAATAATGCTTATATCAATATTAACATGAGATTAAATTTATTATCACCAGAGTAATATATCTTTTTATTATCTTTTTTTTCTGGAAATAGGAACACATCTTGGAAAAGAGTGTGAAGTTTTTTTTTCTCTCTCTCCTGAAATGGAAGTCCATGTGCATAATAACAACCTTAAGCAGTAATGGGCAACTCTCTCTCTCTCTCTCTCTCTCTCTCTCTCTCTTTTCTCTCTCTCTCTTTCAGTCTCTCTCTCCTGAAATGGAAGTCCATGTGCATGATAACAACCTTAAGCAGTAATGGGCAACTCTCTCTCTCTCTCTCTCTTTTCTCTCTCTCTCTTTCATTCTCTCTCTCCTGAAATGGAAGTCCATGTGCATGATAACAACCTTAAGCAGTAATGGGCAACTCTCTCTCTTTTCTCTCTCTCTCTTTCAGTCTCTCTCTCTCCTGAAATGGAAGTCCATGTGCATATTTTAACAACTCTCTCTCTCTTGAAATGGGCAACTCTCTCTCTCTCTTGAAATGGAAGTGTGTGTGTGTGTGTGTGTGTGTGTGTGTGTGTGTGTGTGTGTGTGTGTGTGTCTTTGGCATCTCTCTCTCTCTCTCTCTCTCTCTCTCATTTCACTTTTCTTTTCGCCCCCACTAAAGAGATCCCATCTAATGTAATGTTCCGCAGCCAGTGGGTGTCTGAATAGCCCAGCTTTCGTCGCCATCAGAAACCCAACTGCATTGTTCGGCGTGAGAGAGAACCTTCCGCTTGTAACATGTAGTGTTATCAGCAGCGGTGTATAATAATGAAACGCTGTCACTTTTGCCTCTTTTGTCGTTTTCGAAGGGAGAAAGTTAACTCACGGAACTTATCTTGCAGATGATCTTAGCCAGGGTAAGGGTGTGTGTGTGTGTGTGTGTGTGTAGGAAGAGGGGGGGGCCTGCAATCATGTCTCCCTCCTTCGCTGCTCTCCCCCCCCCCCTCTCCTCCTCCTCCTCCTCCTCCTCGTCCTTGCTTTCTCTTTTGTGCACGAGACGTCAATGGACAAAATAGTCACAGACCGCACGGCTCATATCGCCCCGTTCATGTAAATTAGCCCTGTAATTATTGTCGTCGCGTATCGCGTATCCACTTTCAATGTGTGTGTGTGTGTGTGTGTGTGTGTGTGTGTGTGTGTGTGTGTGTGTGAGAGAGAGAGAGAGAGAGAGAGAGATAGACAAACAGACGGACAGACAGACAGACAGAGGTAGAAAGAGACACAGAGAGTGACAGAGACAGAAAGATTCATATGTCACACCTATTCTTGTTTTGTCCGCTCACGAGATTCACTGAGAGCTGTATGAATGCAATTATCATCATCATCATTATTGTTATTATTATTATTATCGTCATCAGTAGTAGTAGTAGTAGTAGTATTAGTAGGTAGTAGTAGTAGTAGTGGTAGTAGTATCATCATCATCATTATCACAAGCCTTGTCAAGCCGCGAAAAACGGACAGTAAAGAGGAGAGATAGGTGAGGAAGTAGGTGGGTGGGGATGGGGAAGGGGGCGGGGAGGGGGGGGGGGACGCGGTTAAGAAAGCAAACGTTGACGTACACAGCAGAACCAGTGACAAAAAGCCTTTTGATTGTGTTGTGCTTGGGTGGCCCTAAGGGTGCAAACGGCTGAAGGAGAAATGGGGCGATGGTAGGCTTTAGTTCGTTCGTTTCCCCTAATATATTTGTATTTATATTTCTTTTTACCACAACAGATTTCTCTGTGTGAAATTCGGGCTGCTCACCCCAGAGAGAGCGCGTCGCTACACTACAGCGCCACCCCCCCCCCCCCCCCCCCTTTTTTTTTTTTTTCATTTTTCCTGCGTGCAGTTTTATTTGTTTTTTTCCTATCGAAGTGGATTTTTCTACAAAATTTTGCCAGGAACAACCCTTTTGTTGCCGTGGGTTCTTTTACGTGCGCTAAGTGCATACTGCACACGGGACCTCGGTTTATCGTCTCATCTGAATGCGTCCAGACCACCACTCAAGGTCTTGTGGAGGGGGAGAAAATATCGGCGGCTGAGCCGTGATTCGAACCAGCGCGCTCAGGTTCTCTCGCTTCCTATGCGGACGCATTACCTCCAGGCTATCATCACTCCACATATACTGGGATTTTTTTTTTTTTTAAGTTAAGGACCATTTGGTAACTTGCACACTTTTCTTGCTTTAAACAAAATTTATTCAAGGAAACAACATGGCATAAGCACATAAACACAAAAAAAAGCATAAGAAGGGTATCAAGCACGGCTTATTTAAGCCCTACCCGATAAGAAAGCACAGGACTGATACGTACAAGTTAAAGGAATCAAAGTAAATACAATCATCTTGACAAGTACAAGGCTCATGTGTGGTTCGTCCGTCGGGATCGACGAGGACCATCTAGTCATCCTGGGGGTGGGTGGGCTGGGCTCTGTGGGTGCGCAGATGACTGGTCAGGCCAACGCTAAACAGGCCATGAAGAGATGCACTTTTTCTTCTAGGGGACACGGTAAGATGACGCTGGGTTTTCGGCAAACAGCGATCTATGCAGCCAGTAATCATAATGGGCACCACGCATCAGCAAAACTCAAAACTTTATTTACGCTTCCATTTTTGACGATGAAAATATACAGCAGTCGTCTTTTGAACTGCTGAAAAGCGGTGGTAATTTTTGACTGACACATCGATTTTTTCCAAACGCAATTTTTTCGAACTGTTCATCGTGCATGCGTGTGCCTAGCCGAATGGTTAAAGCGTTGGACTTTCGATCTGAGGGTCCCGGGTTCGAATCACGGTGACGGCGCCTGGTGTGTAAAGGGTGGAGATTTTTCCGATCTCCAAGGTCAACATATGTGGAGACCTGTCAGTGCCTGAACCCCCTTCGTGTGTATACGCAAGCATAAGATCAAACACGCACGTTAAAGATCCTGTAATCCATGTCAGCGTTCGGTGGGTTATGGAAACAAAAACATACCCAGCATGCACACCCCGAAAACGGAGTATGGCTGCCTACATGGCGGGGTAAAAACGGTCATACACGTAGAAAGCCCACTCGCATATATACGAGTGAACGTGGGAGTTGAAGCCCACGAACAAAGAAGAAGAAGAAGAAGAAGACAAGTACAAGACTAAACAGTACATGAAGAGATGCACTTTTTCTTCTAGGGGACACGGTAAAATGACGCTGGGTTTTCGGCAAACAGCGATCTATGCAGCCAGTAATCATAATGAGCACCACGCATCAGCAAAACTCAAAACTTTATTTACGCTTCCATTTTTGACGATGAAAATATACAGCAGTCGTCTATAGAACTGCTGAAAAGCGGTGGTAATTTTTAGCTGACACATCGATTTTTTTCAAACGCATTTTTTTCGAACTGTTCATCGTGCATGCGTGTGCCTAAAACAGCGGTTTGTGTATATATGTGACTGTGTGTAGCGTGTGCCTAGACATTAACGCTAATAACTGCATGTGCCACGCGCGCGCGCGCGCGCGCGCGCGCGTGTGTGTGTGTGTGTTGGTGAATGCATGACCAAGAAGGTGCATTGTGTGGAAGAATTGCACGTGCAGATGTGATCAGATGCCTTTGTAACTTCAGTATTTGGAAGCTGGTCGTAAGAGGAGATCTGGCCATGCTTCGGAGCAGGAAACGAATGATGAGCGCCCAGTGGCAGCCGTCAGTCGGATCTACCCAAGTAGGCAGCTTGTTGTGCATAATGAACCCGTATTTGTAAAGCGCTTAGAGTTTGGTCTCCGACCGAGGATAGGCGCTATGTAAGTATCCATATCAATCAATCAATCAGTAAAGAGAGAGAAAGAAGTGAATATGCCTTTCTGATCTTTTAATATGAATTGCAAGAGAAGATGAAGAAAGAACCTGAGCCACGTACCACCAGCAGCACCACAGATGCATACAATGTGTGGGCAGTGGTAGACCTTATGCAGCCTGCTTAATCGAAATCAGCTTGATTCTTATTTTCTAACACACAATTCATGAACATATACTGCTTTTATTAGTAAATCGTTAACTTTTTGTGAACCCTGTGTAGCTTTCGTCACTTCCCTGTGTGCGCGAGCTGTAGGGGAAATGACCTTCGGGGCCTGTTGACCTCCTTCCCGTAATCTCCCGTCACTCCATCACGTCACATCATGGCCGCCAGGCAACGCGTCAGTCAAGGTGTGAACCTCTTTGATCTCCATCCACTCCCCCCCCCCCCCCCCGCACCCCCCGCTACCCTCACCCCCTCCACCTTACCCTCTCAACACCCTCTGCTATGCCGTCCCCACTCACCTCACCAGTCACGTCCAAGAACCGCTATCTCCCGTCACACCTTCTTACACTCAAGTCATTTTCAGTTTCCCAAGGAGGCGTCACTGCGTTCGGACAAACCCATATACACTACACGACATCTGCTAGGCAGATGCCTGACAGCAGCATAACCCAACGCGCTTGTCAAGCCTTGAGTGCATTCTTACATATTTGTGTACATATCAGAGTGGATTTCTTTTTACATAATTTTGACAGAGGACAACACTCTCGTTGCCATGGGTTCTTTTTCAGTGCGCCAAGTGCGTGCTGCACACGGAACCACGGCTTATCATCCCATCCGAATGACTAGACGCTCAGTTTCATTTTCCAGACAATCTTGGGAGAAAGGGCGAGAGCGGGATTCGAAACCACACCCTCACGGACTCGCTGTATTGGCAGCTGAGCATCTTAACCATTCTATCACCTTCCTCCTTCAAAAGGACGGGCTTGGGAGGGGCTTGTCCGGGATTCGAACCCGAGACCTCTCGCATCCAAAGCGAAAATCATACCCCAAGACCAACGAGCCACTCAAGCAGTGGCTATACAAACCACGACTGTAATGGCTGAAGAGAACGGACCACAGGTACATGTTAGCCTTACTACATGTTGTGTTTATCTACAGGTAGAGTTGATGCTTGATGTTCTTCCTGTGGAATGAACCCAGAGAATTAGGGGTGGTCTTTTCTCCAAGACTATTTCTGTCCATGCCAGACTAGCCTTCCACTAGTTCCATACGATTTGTTTATTTTCAATCACATTTGCAATTTCATAACAGACTGACTCCAGACGATGTAACTTGACTTATGCCTATAGCTCCGCTCGGGAACAAAGGGCCGCAACAGCACTCCGCCAACGGACACGGTTTGGGGCGATCCTCTTTATCTGGGCCCACGTCATTCCGGCTGCCTTCACTTCAGTGTCCGTACTTCTTCTCCAAGTCTGCCTGGGTCTGCCAACTTTGCGTTTGCCTTGGGGGTTCCAGTCAAGTGAAGAAGCATGGTATTTCATGTTCTGCAGCCTATGGAAACTTCAAGAAGTGCAAGCTGTGCAAAATCACCAGAACCGTCACTGTTGGACCTAACTGAATATTTGAGTGACGTAACTAATGATTTAGATAAATTTCTTAGTCCTCTGTTCACATGTCTATTGATGATAATTGTCTGCGATTAATGTGTATCTTATGTGCTTCTAATGATAGCTATGGGACTCAACGAGAGCTTTCAAAAGAGGTGCAACTTGACTGTTTTGTGCTTGAGCATGGGAAATATCTCTGAAGCATGACTGTGCAATATGACGTCATTTTTTTCGAGAAGGCATCGGAGTTGTACGGTAGATTTTGGTCACCAAAATCTACTTCCACTACTCATTCAAATTCCAACAAGAAACGTTTTGTTGCTCACATTTGGACCAAATTTAAAATTCCCTAATCTAGATGTTATATGTAACGTTCTGTTGTGTTGCGTAGCGGTGTGTTGTGTAGTGTTGTGTTGCGCTGTGCTTGTGTTACGGTCTGTTCTGATGTGTAGCATTGTGTTGTGTTGCGTTGTGTTTGTTCTGCGATTGGATGTGTTGTGTTGTGTAGTGTTGTGTTGCGCTATGTACCGTTGTGTTTGTGCTGCGGTCGGTTGTGTTGTGTTGTGTAGTGTTGTGTTGCGCTATGTACCGTTGTGTTTGTTCTGCGATTGGATGTGTTGTGTTGTGTAGTGTTGTGTTGTGTTGCGTTGTGTTTGTTCTGCGATTGGATGTGTTGTGTTGTGTAGTGTTGTGTTGCGCTATGTACCGTTGTGTTTGTGCTGCGGTCGGTTGTGTTGTGTTGCTATGCGTTGCATTGCAAAGCGTTGTGTTGTGCTATGTTGTGCATTGCCGCGTCGTGTGATACCATGTCAATGTTCATGTCATGTCATATTAAATGACTACTATGTTCTTGTGTTATGTTATATTTTTGTCGTGTTGTAATGTCCTGTGATGGGTAGTGTTGATGCGTCGAGTCACACATATCATGCATGTCCTGTCGAGTTGTGTCGAGTTATGTGAGTGTGGTACCATGTCGTATCCAAATGATTATGTCAAGTTGTGTGTTGTGTCGTTTCGTGTAATGTCTGACACTGCTTAGACAAAGAAACTATGGACCAATGAAAACGGGGACAAAGATTCTACAACCCAATGAAAACGGAGACAAATAAGTTATGGACCAGTGAAAACGGGAATTCAGTTAACATGGACCAATAAAAACAAGGATCTATGAGCGATGGACCAATGAAAATGAGGAACCATTAATCAAGTCAAAGGTAGAACATGCTTTACTCAAGGTTTAGAGATCATGATTTGGTCAGTGCACCATCAGATATCTCCCTGCCCACCTTTTTCTCAAAGTATCAGTCGTCATTATGAAATGAAGGGGCCTCTCTTCTTCAACGCGCAACCAATCCCAGCCACCATGGTTTAGTCTTTGTCCTGCCTGCAGGGGAAACCCGAGCAACAGCCCTACGAGCGGCCATTGAGCACGCACGGATTATTCTGCGGCGCTGTGATTTAATCTTCTCTCCTCGTTGATCCCCAATTAATCATAATTAAACATCACCTTCTAAGTAAGCGTCATATAATTTTTGTAATTTACTCAGGTGGCATACCACTGGTTACGTTTGCCAAAGGTCGTTAATTCTAATCACAGCAGATTAAATTAAAGAGCCTTCTCACGGTTTCCCTGGAGGTGCGGGCGATGTCTGTGCCGTGTTAGATGAACCCCTCCCTCTCTCCCTCTCTGTGTGTGTGTGGGGGTGATCCTACCCTACCAGCCAGCTGTTCATGTGAGAGAGGGGGTGGCGGGAGTGTCAGTGTAAAGCCAGAACATAACCAGTGGGCTCATCTAGGACTCAGCCCAACATCGCACCTTTCACCGAACCAAGGCCCATGCCCTGAACATCTTGACCTCAAGGGCTTTTTGCCAACAGGTCGTTAAACTCCACTCTTATTGACTTCTAGTGGACCCATGAGACTGACGATGGTTTCAGGGCCAGTGGCAGAAAGTGCAACTGGAAAGGAAGTCAGTGAGCAGCCAATCATATTAACCCACTCAGTACGGCCAGTCCTCTCTTCTCCTCTACACAGACCCCTCGGATGTCCAGTAGGTGTCTGAATGACCCAACCTTTAGCTTCCGTCGTCAGAAGTGTGGTATTCTTTGTCAGCATTCACGTCTTCAGTATAAGAGCCTTCCGCTTGCAATATTTTGATGATGGTAACTGGGGTGAAACGCTGTTAACGTCGTCTCTTTCGCCGTTCGTATGGAAAGAGTTAACCCCCTCCCCAATCCCCGCCAAGGCCAACATGTGTGCAGTCCACACCACTTCCTGTCAGAGTCACTTACGTGACCTGTGTGGGATGTGTCCGGAATTACACTGTCCGCCACAAGGAATGAATCCTTACCTTAATATAAGGGCAGGAGGAGGGAGGAGGGGAGGGTATGATGCTACAGTACAAGACGAATGAAGGAAGCCACCCGGCGAACATCTCTCCGGCTCCATCTTTCATTGAAATGATAAATGGACATGAGGGATATTCGTTCGTGCATGCGGACTGGTAAGCCGGTGTGTGTGTGTGAAGTGACATGCAACCATAGTTATTTCATACAAACTGAAAATCCCAACAAAATTCAGCAAGACAAAGTATACACGCTTCTTCCTAAACATAACATTTGACACAGTGGTGGTAGTGGTGAATTCCGTAGCAGTAGTAGGGATAGTAGTAGTAGTAGTAGTAGTAGCAGCAGCAACAGCAGCAGCAGCAGCAGCAGCAGCAGTAGTAGTAGTAGTAGTAGTAGTAGTACTTCTTGTTGTTGATGAAGTTGTAATTATTGTTATATCACGGCAGCAGTGGTAATATCAGCAGCAATAAGGTTCGAAATAAGGAAGTGAAGAGGAATGAGGGGAGAAGGTACAATTATAGTCTTTCCACGCCCCCCCCCCCCCCCCCCCCGACCCCCCCCCCCCACACACACACACCCCTCCATACACACACAAACACACACACAAATGTGTATGACAAGAACAGAAAGGAGGGGGAGAAATAGAAAGGGGGCTGGTTGTGGGGCGGGGGGTGGGGGGGGGGGAGCCACATGACATATAGAAGGGTTGTAGGAGGCGAGGGAGGGTAAGGGAGAGGAAGCGAAAGAACTATACGAAATGTCAGTTATTTTATATTTCCGCAGCGCAGGCCCGGCCCGGCCCTACAGTATAAACAGCCAGTAGTCATCAGCCGTGTGTGTTCCACAACAAGGAGAGCTTATGTGGGTTGGCCCCAACGTTTTGCCTGTTGACACAGTGGGCCATTACAAAGAACAGAGGTCATTACCTCAACCTACAGGGAGGGAGGGGATCGTCGACAACTCAACGAAATCACTGCTGCCACATGTTATGTATGGCATTACCTCACACGATCACGAATCGTTGCGTCAAAAGTGTAGCCAGATTAAACGACGTTCTTTATCTTCCCGTTGCCAGTGATCACTGTTATGTTCATGTGGCCACTGAGATATCACTGCAAATGCTATGCTTGTTATGGCTGTGATATCATTATATATATATATATATATATATATATATATATATATATATGTTGTCATCAACTCATGTTATTACTTCATTGCTTTGTCCATATTACTTCTTGAGCCTCATGGGCTTATGAAATCTTGCAATGCATCGACGTTAACGTGGCCAGATATGGCCGTTTGACATGGCCATATATCGCTCTTTACATGGCCAAATATCACAGTTTCCGTAGCCATACATCGCTGTTTACGCGGCCATCACTTTTTAGATGGCAAATATAACAGTTTCTGTGGCTATATATCGCTGTGGTTTACATCGCCATAAATCTGTGTTGATATGACCAACATCGCCGTTTACGTGGTCATTTACCGCTGTTTATGTGGTCAAATATCGCTCTTTATGTGGCCAGACATCGCTGATTATGTGGCCTTGTATTGTTATTTACATGGCCATACATCGCTGTTTACATGGCCAAATATCTGTTTCCCTGGCCATATGTCGCTGTTTACGTGGCCAAATATCTGTTTCCCTGGCCATATGTCGCTGTTTACGTGGCCAGATACCGTTGTATACGTGTCCATGTATCAGTGTTTCCTGATGCCGAATGTCGCTGTTTGTATAGTCAGATATCACTGATCACATGACCGAATATTAGTTTATATAGCCAGAAGCTGCTGTTAACACTGTTAGTGTTTATATGGCCAGAAGGTGCTGTGAACACGACCAGGTATCATTGTTAGCACGCCCAAGACATAACAGTTTACATGGCTCAGACAAAGATACAGGGGGGGACTGAAAAAAACAGTCAGACAATGAGGTTAAAGCAGGTATAAACCCACTCGAGTGAACTCTGGAGTTACAACGAACGAAAGAAGAAGAAGAAGGAGGAGGAGAAGTAAAGTAGAAGACGGTTGTTCACTGTTCTCTTCAGCACACACACACACACACACACACACACACAGTGACTGACGTTTAGCTAACACCCCCACCACTACCACCCCCCACCCCCCATCAACGCATGTCCTCCACACAGTCCCCCCTCCCCTTCCCCCTCCCGGTAACTGTGACGTCACCACGGAGGTGTGAAAAGTGACGCTCAGACGTGAAGGGCGGATGGAGGGGGAACTGATGGGGGAGGGGGGGGGGTACGGAGGTGGTGGACGGGTTGGGAGAGGGGCTCGTCATCAGCCACATTAGCTCCCTTATCTGATGGTGGGGATTGGGGGGAGGGGGGGGGGGATAGGGGTTGGGGGGGGGGGAGAGGATGGGGCCCTGTCGTCTTCACGCCTGCAGGGGTTTTCAGGTAGTAGGCCACTCCTCCCACCGCTGTCACCTTACCTGCACACCTTTAATGAGACCTCAGTTACAGCCATCTCCTCCATCTTGTCCCATACGGTGCCCTAGTCTCAATTAGTTGGTTTAAATAATCTTTACTTGTTCAACAATACACATGATTATAATACAATCAATGACAAAAGAGCATCAACAAGCTTAAAGCTTGTACTGTGCTCACAACGTTGCACTTCAATTTTAACATGACGGCTGATGAACCATATTATCAATTGTATCAAATCCCTTTTTGTGCTTGTGGCACTGCAAGCGAAACTGCTGAACATTATTTATTATTTTGTCAAGACTTTCATATGGCTCGGGCAAACACAATCTTAAATTTATCTCCAAACTACATTCACGTTAAAACTCTGTTGCATGGAGATCCTGTTCTCCAAAATCATACGAATATATTCATATTTCAAACTGTTCACCAGTTTATCTCCGATTCAAATAGATTTTAGCTAAGAAAGTATTGTGAAGAAAGGGTACAACATGATTCTATTCGTAAAATATATGTTGGATTTATTTGACTGACCAAATATTCAAAGTTGAATGGATTGGCCAATGATCTGTTAGAATTTCTCCCCTCCCCTCTGTTCCCCCTCCCCCACCACCTTACCCACCATTCTTCTAAATTTTCTTCTTCTTCTTCGTGTTTTTCTTCTATTAGGCCAATTACTCTGGTGATAATAAATTTAATCTCACGTTAATATTGATATTAGCATTATTTTACTATATTATGTACTGTTTGTTTATTTGTTTTATTTCATTATTTCATTACTTACTGTTTATGAATGTTATTTGATACAAGTCATAATATGGTTCATCAGCCGTCATGATAAAATTGAAGTGCAACGTTGTGAGCACAGTATAAGCTTTAAGCTTGTTGATGCTCTTTTGTCATTCATTGCATTGTAATCATGTGTATTGTTGAATAATTAAAGATTATTTAAACCAATTGTATCAAATAACATTCATAAACAGTAAGCAATGAAATAATGAAATAAAACACATAAACAAACAATACATAATATAGTAACAGTCCAGACCACCACTCAAGGTCTAGTGGAAGAGGAAGAACATTCTGGAGAGCGTAGGATTCGATTTGCACAAAAACGGGCTGATACATGGTTTGATTTTATTTATTCTGCATTTATAAATGAAATGTTTCGCCACTAGAATGATATAGTCAAATATTTCACCTGTTTTTGTAACATCATCATTTCCAAATAAAACTAACTCTATATTAAACTTTACATTTGCACAATATATAAAACCGAAAAATATATACACTCGATGGAAATGATGTCCATAGCATTTTCTAGAAAATGGTGCCCATACATAAAAATGATTGAAGGCAACGAGGAGGAGTAGAGACAACCACGAATGTAACGTTTGTTCTTTTATTTATTTTTTTCCCCCTTTCATTTACTTACTTGTTTTTAACAGTGCATGTGAATTTTTTGTTTGTTTTTTTCTCGGTATGAAGACAGTGTTGTGTCATTTTCCTGATTTGCAGTTTAGGTGGTACACAGTGGCAAATATTGTTGATTCCAGATGTTGGTTTTGTATGTCCGTCTGTATGTATTAAATGTTAAACTCGAATAAAATATTTATTAAAAAAAAACAAAACAAAAAAAAACCGGGCTGATATTCGTTCATCAGCTCTCTCTCTCTCTCTCTCTCTCTCTCTCTCTCTCTCTGTGTGTGTGTGTGTGTGTGTGTGTGTGTGTGTGTGTGTGTGTGTGACCCCTGTATTCAGCCGGTGTGAAGCACAAACACAGAGAGTTCATAGTTCCTGCACGTGATAAAGAGGGCCCGCCTACAATGGCCTGTTGATTCATGGCTGCCATGACACCATCAGCTATATACATATAAAAAAAAACAATGTTAATCCCAGCGGCAATAACACATGAAAAATGGCTTCAATTTTGTCTTGGCAATATAACACGCTTCTTCCTCTTCTTTTTTTCCTGTTAGTATAACGCGCTTTTGTTTTCGTTCTTCAGTTGTTTTTCTTCTAACTCTTTATTATTCTTCTAACCACCCCCCCCACCCCCTCTCTCTCTTTTGCCTTTTTCTTCCTCATTTGCTTGCAGATCATGGGGCATTTTTTTTTCTGTTTGCATCAACATGCCTTCTTCTTTGATGTTTTTTCTCTCTCTCTTTCTTTTTTTTTTCAAAACAAAAATTTACACTTCTTCTTCTTCTTCCTCTCCTCCTGTCCCTCCCTTTTCTTTTTCTTCTTCTTCGTCTTCTCCTCTTCCTCCCCACTCTTCTCCTCCTCATTCACCTGTTCCTTCTTATCATCATCATCATCATCATCATCATTATTTTATTTTATTTTTTTTATTGTTGCTGTTGTTGTTATTATTGTTGTTATCGAGACCGAGCGGCTGACGGTTGATAGAGGTTCAACCCTTTCACCGCCAGTCAATTTAGAGTACAAAATGCCCTTGTGGTATAAACACAGAAAAGACAGTGGCGATGAATAGCTGGGGATTCCCCCCCTGCGATGTATAGAAAATATGGCCTATCCTACCACCGAACATTAAGAGCAATAGGTTCATGGATAACAGACCAATGAATGGCCACCTTTCAGTGACATGGGTCCTCTACCACGCCTGTGCATAAATGCGAGCTTGGCGGTGAAAGGGTTAAGTAGTTCTAGTTGTAGATGGAGGTAGGCTATGTGGAGTGATGGCCTAGAGGCAACGCGTCCGCACAGGAAGCGAGAGAATCTGAGCGCGCTGGTTCGAATCACGGCTCAGCCGCCGATGTTTTCTCCCCCTCCACTAGACCTTAAGTAGTGGACTGGACGCTAGTCATTCGAATGAGACGATAAACCGAGGTCCCGTGTGCAGCATGCACTTAGCGCACGTAAAAGAACCCACGGCAACAAAAGGGCTGTTCCTGGCAAAATTCTGTAGAAAAATCCACTGCGATAGGAAAAACAAATAAAACTGTGCGCAGGAAAACATACAAAATAAATAAATAAATAAATAAATAAAATAAAATAAAAAAGGTGGCGCTGTAGTGTAGCGACGCGCTTTCCCCGGGGAGAGCATCCCGAATTTCACGCAGAGAATTCTGTTGTGATAAAAAGAAATACATGTACAAATAAAAGGACAAAAAGGATTGAAATGACTACACGGATCCACACGCAGTTCCAGGAACATATACAGAGTGCCAGTCACTCAAGCTTTTCTATCGTTTTATTACATTAGGAAGAGATGAGAACAGATGAGAAGAGATGATCGAGAAGAAGAAAACCTTTTGTTCACTTACGCAACTTTGGTCCCAAAGCACAGTCCCAAATAATAATTGCCTTGAGGCCAATTAACACTGGGGGCACTGTGTTTCCCCCGAACACCGGACTGTGTTTTTGTTGTTCATTCCCTGATCAAAAAAATATTGTTGCGTACCAATGACCAGTGTCAGCATCAGATCTCTGTCCTCAGCGGTGTGTGACAGCCACTGCCATGTATGTGTCACAGGTGTCACACCTCTCATCACTGCTTCAGTCATCTAGACAGATGGACACAGCACGCAGGGTGGGAGGGGCACAGACGGACGAGGTCAGTTGACAGGGAAGACAGAGGACTTTGATCAGAACAGGTGTACTTCTCCACACACACACACACACACACACACACACACACACACACACCTGGACACTTCATGTCCCTGTCTCCTCC
>NC_134880.1:49608030-49618030 GCF_041734735.1 Babylonia areolata | reverse complement strand
TACCTCCACTGTCTCTATCAGTGGCTAGTTTGCATGGGTAGAAAGGACGGACGGGTTCTTTTTTTTTTTTTTTTTTTTTTAATGCTTAAGTCGTCGATAAATAATGAAAAATAAAAGGGCTTTCATTGGTCCCCTGACAACAGGAATCATTACGCGTTGTATGAATAACAGAGGCCACTACCACCACCCCAACCCCCCCTCCCCCACCCCCAAATATCCCCCCACCATACCCTCCAGTCCTAACCCTACCTCTCCACCCCATTCCTCTCATCCCACCCACCCCCCCTCTCCCTCTCATGTGGACGTTTCTCGGCTTGTCAGTGTTTTGCGTTTGTATTGTAATAGTTTCTCGTCTGTTGAGGAGATTTCTGCTTTTACTGCAGATCTTTCTCGTCTGTTAAGTGGACGTCTGTTTGTATTGTACTGTAGAAATTTGTCATCTCTTCAATAGACTTCCCTTCTTATTACAAACTTTCTCTGTTCAATGGTTTTTGCGTTCGTATTAAAAAAAAACTTTCTGGCATATTCAATGGACTTATGTTTGTATTATAAGCATTCTCGTCTGTTCAGAGTTATTCCGTTTGTATCTTCCACTTGTTATTCATTCCAACCCCAACATTTGCTTTCAAAACACATCAGAAAGCGTAGGCCATAAAATGGCAATGCAATGGAATCACAGACGATTTCTTGGGAGAAAAGGTGGCAGAATAGTTAAGACGCTCAGCTGCCAATACAGCGAGTCCGTGAGGGTGTGGGTTCGAATCCCGCTCTCACCCTTTCTCTCAGGTTTGACTGGAAAATCAAACTGAGCGTCTAGTCTTTCGGATGAAACGATAAACCGTGATCCCGTGTGCAGCACGCACTTGGCGCACTGAAAAAGAACCCATGGCAACGAGAGTGTTGTTCTCTGGCAAAATATTATTATGTTAAAAAAAAAGAAGAAAAAAGAAAGAAATCCACTCTGATAGGTACAAAAATAGATAAGCATGCACTTAAGGCCTGACAAGCGCGTTGGGTTATGCTGCTGTCAGGCATCTGCCTAGCAGATGTCGTGTAACGTATATGGATGTGTCCGAACGAAGTGACATTTCCTTGAGAACCTGAAACTGAAACTGAACTAAAACTGGACGATTTCGATTTCTTTTATCAGGGAACCTATGAAAGCCCATTCATGTCATAATCAACGATTTTGATCAAAAGTCGTTTTTTTTCCTCCACCCATGATACCTGGCCAGTGCACAGACAGCGGCGGTAAGGGAGCGAGACAGAAGACGAAGTGAATGACAAACGGAAGATGGCAGGCCTCAGACTCCGTCATTGGCAAGGGGACAGGACCGGCCTCACACTCACCTCCCATATCCCACACCTCAACCTCAACCTCAGGCCCATAACTACAAAGTAGTCGTTGGGGGAAGCCTGAGGGCCGGACGCAACCTCCCTTCTCCATCTGTCTCTGTCGGCAGCCGCTGGCAGCAGCTCACGTGTGTGGAGTCCGGTCCATTGTTTGATGTTCTCATGCCAGTTCTTCCGCTGTCTTCCTCTTCTTCTCCCGCCCTCGATGGTGCCTTGCATGATTGTTTTGGACAAGCTGGTGTGTCGAGTGTTGTGTCCAAACCATATCAGCTTGCGTCTCTTCACAGTTGAAAGGAGAGGTTCCTGCGGTCCAGCAAGGTTCTCAATTCTGCACACCATCCCCTGACAAAATACTGAAGAGAAGAGACAGTTCTAAATTACAAATGAAAGTCCATTGAACAGATGAGACAGTTCTACAATACCAATGGTTGTCCATTGAACAGACTAGACAGTTCTACAATACAAACGGAAGTGTATTGAACAGACGAGACAGTTCTACAAAACAAACGGAAGTGTATTGAACAGACGAGACAGTTCTACAAAACAAACGGAAGTGCATTGAACAGACGAGACAGCTCTACAATACAAACGGAAGTGCATTGAACAGACGAGACAGCTCTACAATACAAACGGAAGTCCACTGCACAGAGGAACCAGTTCTACAATGCAAAGTGACATTCACTGAACAGACGAGAAAGTATTACAATACAAACAGAAGTCAATTTGAACATACGACAAAGTTTGTAATACAAACTGAAGTCCATTGAACAGCTAGAAAACAAAACAAAAACAAATCAAACGGAATTCCACTTTGTATCGTACGGACAAGGAGGGACGGGGGTAGGGTGAGGGTGTGGGTGTGAGGGGGCATACATAATAAGACTAAACGGGCTTTCATTGGTCCCCTGATAAAAGGAATTGTTACTCGGGCATGAATAACTGAGGACACATCCCGTTCCCGTCCCCTGCCCCAACGACCCCGCCCTATCTTCCCACCCCACTTCTCTCATCCCTAGTTTTTCTCTCTTCACTCCCGCCCCTCCCCCCCCCCTCCTCCCCACTCTCTCATCCTCTCATGTGGACCTGTCTCGTCTGCTCAGCGGGCTTCCGTTTGTATTGTGTTACTTTCTCGTCTGGTCGGTGGACCTTTGTTTGTATTGTACTACTTTCTCGTGGCCCAACACTCGGCTTATATCACAGATTGACATAAGTTTATATTTGGGCCAACAGCAACGTGAGAGCTGTATTATCAATGGTTTCTCCAGTCAATGGGAAATCATTTACAGCTTAGTCTTTTGTGCAGGACTATGACTCTCAAACTAGGAGGCAAAACTGCACTGGCTCGTAGTGCTGCAGCCTTGTGGGCTAGTTGGCCTTTGGGAACCATCCCAACGCTGACTGTCCTAAAACCCTCTTTGCCGAGAGAGTGGGGATGTAACTTGGGCAACACACTCTCCACTAAAATCAAATTCTAGCCCAAATAGTCGGAACAGCAGTTGCCACCTCTGCTGTTCTGATGGTCATAGTCGGACACGACTATCATATATATATATATATATATATATATATATATATATATATATATATATATATATATATATGTATATATACACACTTTCTCGTCTGGTCAGTGGACTTTTGTATTGTACAACTTTCTCGTCTGGTCAGTGGAATTTTGATTGTATTGTACTACTTTCTCGTCTGGTCAGTGGAATTTTGATTGTATTGTACTACTTTCTCGTCTGGTCAGTGGAATTTTGATTGTATTGTACTACTTTCTCGTCTGGTCAGTGGACTTTTGTTTGTATTGTATTACTTTATCGTCTGGTCAGTGGACTTTGTATTGTATTACTTTCTCGTCTGGTCAGTGGACTTTTGTTTGTATTGTATTACTTTATCGTCTGGTCAGTGGACTTCCGCTTGTATTGTAGAACTTCTTTGTCCTAGATTTTGCTGAGAAAAATCGGGCTTTTCTTCCCCACAGAGAAAGCTTTTTATGTGACATCTAGGTCTGAGTTTTTAGAGTTTTTAAAACAGATATAGGTTGCATCAGTTTGATCTTTTCGCCCATCACTTTTTTAAACTAATGTTGAACAATACCAGTCACTCGGGTGAGACGGTGAACGGAGGTTCCGTGCGTAGCATGCACTAAGCGCAAATAAAAGAACCTACGGCAACAAAAAGATTATCCCTGGCAAAAATCTGTAGAAAAAAAATCCACTTTGGCAGGAAGAACAAATTACACAGGCAGTGGAGAGAAAGAGTAGCGCTGGACTATAGCGATGCTCATACTAAGGAAAGCAGCCTGAATTTCACACAGAGAAATCTTTTGTGACAAAGGGTAATGCAATACAATACAAAACAATACAGTATCATGGCTTGATTTTGCCGTTTGTATTAACGTACGGACTGGGATGGAAGGGGGACGGTAACATACGCAACTTTCCCATCATTACCAGCAACATTAAAGGTTAACATATAACCATTAAAGTAAGAATAATTGCATTTTTCATTAATGATTCACTTGATAGGTCCGGGCTAGTCTGATAGTGTTAGACAGTGTTAGTCAGTCGTGTCCCACTGACGATAACTATCAGAACAACAGTATAGATGAGGCGACTGTCGTCCCAACTACCTGCACCAGAGTTTGAATAGAGTGGAGAGTCTTGCGGAAGCCACTCTCGCGGCTGAGAGACTTTATTTGTATGGAAGGTCCGTGGTTAGACTCTCCCAGCCTCTTTATCCTGTCCTATTCCATCCACCACCCACCTACACAACCTCATCCCCCCTCCCCCCTCCCTCCTCCAGCCCCCATTAACTGTACTTACTGCTTGTCAGCCGTGTGGCTATGAAACCCTCTTCCTCAGCCAGCCAGACAGGCCTTATCAGAAGGGCCCGCTACACAGCAGTTTGCAGTCAGTGGGTTTGAGTTCTATTCCCTGTGTTCCACGTGTCCCGGGTAGGCTATAGCGGCGAGGTGAGGTGAGGGGAGGGGGATGGTGGTTGGGGTGGGGGGGTTGGGGGCTGAGAGGGTTTTAATTTGCAATTAGGCTGCAGGCAGCAGGGGATTTTATTGTCAGGAGGGGGGGTGGCCGGGAGAGGGAGATAAGTGGGCAGCCAGGGAAGGGAGCTGACGGCTAAGCAGGGTGCGCGCGTGAAAAGCCTCTGCTGTGGCTCAGGTGTCACACACACGCCGGACTTCACATGGAACCGGTGAGGGGCGGGGAGGGGGGTGGTGGTGGTGGTGGGGGGGGGGGGGGGGGGTAGTGCGGAGGGTGGCGGTGGAGGGGTCTCTCTCTATATATAAATATAGGTAAATTGCACTGGCTCTTAGTGCTGCAGCCTTGTGGGCTAGTTGGCCTTTGGGAACCATCCCAACGCCGACTGTCCTAAAACCCTCTTGGCCGAGAGAGTGGGGATGTACTTGGGCAAGACACTCTCCACTATAATCAAATTCTAGCCCAAATAGTCGGAACAGCAGTTGCCTCCTCTGCTGTTCTGATGGTCATAGTCGGACACGACTGACTATCATATATATATATATATATATATATATATATATATATATATATATATATATATATAGGTGGGGTTTGGGGGTGGGGGAGGGTCGGTCCGGAGGATGAGAGGACGTCTGGAGGGAAGGGAGGTGGGTGTTTTCACGGGGATTTTTCACCGATTATACAGGTGTGCTGGCCACCGCTGTCCATCCATCCTCTCCTCCCCTGGTCGTTTCTCTTCTCTTCTCCCTCTCTTTCCTTTCTCCATTGCTTTCGACAATTTGTGGGTTCCCTCTCACTCTCTCTTGAGTGGGTGCATTTATGTGCGTTTGTGTGTGTGTGTGTGTGTGTGTGTGTGTGTGTGTGTGTGTGTGTATTTCATGATTTTTTTTCTTTTCTTCTCTTCTTCTTCCTTTTGTGGAATGGCTTTGAATGGTGAAATAATGGTATATTTTGACTGTGTTTTGATTTTGTGCTCATTTTCGCTTTTTTAGCTTTATTCCCTCTTTAGGGCGAGGGTTGGATGTAAAAAAGCATGTTACTTGCTTATCTATTACCCTCGTTAATAAAGATTTTGTCTTGTCTTGTCTTGTCTTGTCTTGTCCTTCCTCTCTCCGCATGTCTGTCCGAAAACAGATTCGTCAAATCCGTACACTTTTTCCTCTCTTCACGTCTGGCCTTAAAAAAATCTGCCTCCTTTCCGAAATAAGTACCTTCCCCCACCCGTCAATGATTTCTCTAGCCCTCAACTAATCTTCATGCATTCAAAAGTCTGGTCTTTCATCCCATTCTATGATTCAGGAGTTGTGCAAGCTGAGCGAATGAATGTCTGGTCTAACAGCGCGTTGCACGTCTCCGCGTACAGTAAGATTCGGTGCAATATAATTCAGTTGTCGTAGTAGTAGTAGTCGTAGTAGCAGTCTATTATTGCTGTTGTTACCACCATCAATATTAATAATAATAATCCTTATGATGATAACAATGGTAGTATCATGATCATATTGTTATTATTATTGTTGTTGTTGTTGTTTTGTTGTTGTTGTTGTTGTTATTATTATTATTATTATCATTATTATTATATAATGTAATGGTGCTGTTGTTGTTCAGTGCTGTACATAAGATACATTCATATAGCACATGTGAAAAAAACAAACATTGTTTATAGGTCTATACGTTGAACAAAGCAAACTATTACAAACGGCAGCAATAATACCTTCTCACACCGACAATAAAAAAAAGTAAAAAAAAAAAGTATCTATATATATGATACATTTCCCGACATACTGTTACCCACAGGGGGTTGCAGATATAGTAGTGCTATGCATATGAATTAGTTCGCCCGCAGTGACTCCCCCTTGGGGAATTGCTAACGGAAACCGTACCACTCTCCACAACACAATACCTTTTCACCATAACGGCCTGTTCAGTTCACCAGTATCGCCATCACTTCACCCACAGGCAAGAGCAGCAAAAACTATAGCAACACACAACGACAACAGCAACTGTGACAGCCGCAATAGCAGCAACAGTAACAACACTGATCCCACAGCAGCAACAATAACAACTACCATAACAGCAGACAGAAAAGAAAAAAGAGAGTGGCGCTGCACTCTGGCGATACCCTGTGTCCGAGGAGAGCAGCCCGAATTTAACACAGAGAAATCTGTTGTGACAAAGAATAGTAGCTATACAATACAACAGCAGCAACACTGAACAGCAACACTGATAATCACATCAGCAGCAACAGCCATAGCAACACCTACAACTGACCATTACAACAGCAATAGCAACAGCAGCAACCAGAGCAGCAGAGCAACAGCAAAAGGAACACTGACTAGCAACAACATCAGTAGCAGTAACAGCAGCAAAAGCAGGAACAGCAACAGCGGCAGAGATAGCCGCAACAACCACAGCGACAACAATAATGATAACCACATCAGCAGCAACAACAGAACCACAACAGCAACAGCAAGATAAACAGCTACGAGCACCACCAGCAGCAACAGCAACACACGCAGCAACAAGCATAGCGGCAACAACAGCAGAAACACAAGCAGTAACAAGCATAGCGGCAACAACAACAACAGCAGAAACACACGCAGCAACAAGCATAGCGGCAACAACAACAGCAACACAAGCAGCAACAAGCACAGTGGAGAGCGGGACAGGGGGAGGGGGAGAGGCCTAAAGCACGTGGATATCGTGATTTGTTTTGGGTATATATAAATATCAGTGAGCCCCTGCACATGGCTGCCGTTACTGTCACCCTCACAACTCCTCCATCAGATACCCCCCCCCCCCCTCCATTCCGCCCCGCCAGGCCAGCTGCCCGCCCTATCACTACCCCACCCCCCTTCCAACCCACACACCCGCCCGCCCCAGTTCCAAGATACCACCCCCTCTTTATGCTATCACCCCCCAACTTGATAAGCTACCCGCACCCCCACCCCCCACCCCCTTACGGTATCACCTCGGCCCGCTCTGCTGCGCTAATAAATTTCGGACCCGGGGCCACCATTCCAACACGCTGGCAATCAGAACAGAAGTACACTCCCGAACTTATCTCCCCATTATCGTCTGTCTTCGCACCCGCATTCTATTGGCTGAGTCCTCAGCTCTCGTCAGGCATGCGCGGCGACCCTGCGCAGTGGCCCCTTGCGCCGTTGAGGATAGCGAGACGTCACCGTAAAGTATCCCCGGGCTGTCATGGCAACAGGTTGGCAGCGTCAAGGATGGTAACTCTACTCTGTTTGGGGAATTGGTTATCGGGAGGGGGGCAAGGGTGTGGGGAGGTGTCTGGGATGGCCGTCCGGAGGTGTATGTGTCATGGCCCCTACGGTGCATTGAGCACGGGGGCAGCGATCATCCGGCATACTGTTTGTGTGCATACCCCCCCCCCCCCACCCCCTACCCCCCCCTCGGCCACCCCCCTTTCCCCCCAAGTTAGCACTACTAACCCCTCTGACGGGGATCATTTCACTGCCCCCACCGTCAGTCGTTATCCGCGGGTCAGTTATGTTGCAGATACCTACCCAACTGACAGCCCCAAACCATGACTGACAACGTTCGTAAATCTTGTCGACTCGTTTATGCATATGCGCACGCACGCACTCACACGCGCGCACCCACATGCATGCACGTGCGTGCAGCAACCCTCTTCGCTCCCCCCCGTGCCCCCCCCCCCCCCCCCGCCCCAAAGCATGCCTCCGTGTGTGTGTGTGTGTGTGTGTGTGTTTGTGCGTGTGTGTGTGTGTGTGTGTGCGCGCGCGCGCGTGCGTGTGTGTGTGTGTGCGCGCGCGCGTGCGTGCGTCTGTGTGTGCGTGCATGCGCGCGTGTATGTGTGTGTGTGTGTGTGTGTGTGTGTGTGAGGCTCAAATTTTCCATTGTGCCAGATTTCATTCCACGGACACTTGCTCCAAGTAACCCAACTGAACAACAAACCAGGATAGACTCGAACCACATTGAGGAAAACAGGAAGACGAGAAAACAACGTCACCAACCACCACCACCACCACCACCACCACAACAACAACAACAACATACGGAGGTGTATAAAAAGGAAACGAGAGATGATGCTGGCAGAAATAACGATTGCCCGCAAACAGGAAGTGATTGTCACCGTGCGCGCACCTGCAGGAAGTCGGCCATGTTGATGATGGGAAAATCAGCTCGGGGAATAGAGCGAACCATCCGGAAGACGTACAGCTTGAGGGGGGGGAGGAGCATTGGGAGGAGGGTAGGGGGTGGGTGCGGAAGGAGGAGGAAGGAGATAAATTGATGCTAAGAATGGTGTGGGAGGAATATGGAGAGTAAAGAGAGGGAGGGAGGAAGGGGCAAGGCAAGATGGAGTGGACACGAGTTGTGCTGGAATGTGCACTACACTCAACCCCCCCCCCCCGCCCCCCGTCCCCACCCTCCCCCACATACTAGATTTTTCTTAACTTCTCTGTCTGTCTGGCTTGCTCTCTCTCTCTCTTTCTCTCTCTGTCTGGCTGTCTGTCTCTCTCTCTAAACATGACAAAGACGTCGATTTCTCACACAGCTGCATTTATAGGCTGAAAGGTGTTAACGGCATCAATACCACAATGCTATGAAGGGTTTTTATTGTTGTAGCCAAATGACTAACAATTACACAGAAATGCCTGTGTTTAAAACAACAACAACAACAACTGATTAATGAATATTTGAAAATAGATAGAAGAGTAAGGACAATAAATTATTCAGTAATAAAACCGGGATGAAAGAGGAAAATCTTTCTAAACAACAACAGGAAAGACTCAGTCTTGTGTATCAGTCATACTGTGCACGTGGATCGTAAATGTAAACAGCCTGTTTTCCCGAAGCTTGACTCAGTATGTATGATAACAACATAAATTCACAGTTTTGTTACACCCAGTCAATAAACGACACATATATTACAGGTGAAGTGTCGTCTGGGATGTTAACCAGTTTCGCTCACCTCTCACCTCAACCATTCTTAACTCTTTTTTTTTTTTTGTATAATAATCTTTTTTTTTTTCTCCCCCCCCCCCCCCCTTGTACACAAGGTTATATTTTGACATTTCACGACATCAGTGTGATTCAACATTCACATAGCAAAACATTTGGTCCATCAATGATCATAGAAAAAATTCATTAATTTGTTGAGATACAAGGGTTATTTTTCAATATGATAATACTTATAATAGTAATAATAAGATGAAGGACAATAACAAATAATAAAGAACAAGATGAACAAGATACCAAATGTCACATCATGGCATGTATTCATGTTGACATAGCTTCAAGGAGCACCAGTTTTTTTGTTTTTTGTTGTTGTTGTTGTTGTTTTTATAAAGTGTTATTAAAGGATTAATATGATTATGTTTTCCATTACCTGTGGCAGCTTACTTCTTTTATCAAAATTAATGTACAAACATGTCAAATTTTGCAGTATATTCATTTCTGATATTATTAAAAATTCTATCAAACATGCATCATTCATGTACTGTATTATGATGACAGTTTTCATTTTACTCAATGTTCTATTACCAACACAGAGTATGGTAGCCATTTTTTTTAACAAAATCACAGTAATTCATTTCCATTGTGTGTACATGCTTTCTAACTTGTATCTATACTTGAGGTCAAGCAGGAATGCTTGCAGA